>NC_079903.1:21917748-22075248 GCF_024868665.1 Triplophysa rosa | reverse complement strand
TTCTCAACTGCAAGTGGAGATTTTTGCTTAAGTCTCCTCCTATATAGACCTATATATCCTCCTGTATGTCTGTCATGTGTCTGTCATGTCTGTCATGTGTCATTTATAAATCTTTGCTCTTATATCAACAATTGTCCCTGCTATGTCCGTTTTTTATATAAATCAGTCTTTAGGAGAAACATCTGAGATCGACATAAACATCGTCTTAGACATAAAAGAGCATCCTTCGAGACAGTTTGAGGAACGGTGGATTACCGCACGCACTTCTAAAAGTCAGATAGAGACGTGAGTGAGTGTGTACACGTATGTTAATCGATGCGTCTGTAGGTAATGTCCTAAAAACAGAGCAGACGGGTCGATAGATGCTGATTGGCTGTAAATCTGCCGAGCGAACGAGTTGCATCATCGCTTGTAATCATACTCTTGGGTAAAAAAGAAAAATATTAAAGATGGAGATGGATGCATGCACATATCATTGAGTTCTTTGTTTACCGTGGCAATAAAGTTTCATGGAATTTCATTTCATTTGAAGAGGATGACCTCACAACAAAGCAAACATTTGACTGTGATGAAGAGAATTGTGATGCAAACGAGAACCATCAGACTCGAAACCCGCATCCCTTTCTTTTGAACATTCAGTGTTAAACATTAACAGAACATTTGCACTTCAGAGAAGGAGTTCACAGAAACACTTCACCTGAGTCTCTCACAACAATGACAATGTCGTTCAGCCTCTGTCAACCATTAAAGAACCCGTTTTGACCTTTACAAAGAGAGACTTGCTCTCAAACACATCTGCGTTTCTATATCATTTGACTTTCACGTTGGTTATGAAGATAACACAAGGTGATTGTGTACAGACATAGTGTGCGATAGTTTTGTCAAGATTATACGTTAGAAGGTGACTTATTCCTTTACAAAGAAAAAGACCTATTACAATTCTCCAACTCAACGTTCTGACGATTCTCTTTTCGATAGTTAAATCAGACAAGAGTCCTGGGTATTATTCCCAGAAGGCACATAATACAGATCAAAACCAAACACCTTGTAATGCACTGCAGGTCGCTTTGAATAAAATCATTTGCCAAATACATAAATGTAAATTTGTGTCATTATATCGATGATGTTCTCCCAAATGATGTTATTTGTAGTTCACATATGTTATGTTTATACGTCACTGTCATCTCTGTTGTTGATGGTTTTGCATATAATGCACATGACATAATGTAATTATATATGATATAATGTTCATTTGTTGTGGGGTGTGTTTAAGGTCACCGTGTGTGTTCTGTAGAGCAAAGAGAATAGCCCCAAGGCAAACACACACACACAGATTGTAAGATTACTTTGTATTGATTCATATTTTAATAATTGTTCTGCACGCCCGATAGGTTTGTGTTTCTATAGGAAATGATGTTTTAAAATGTTTGTCTGACGTGTGTGCGAGCTTGGACGTTAAGGGGGTGTGTTAGGGGCGGTGTAGCCATTGTGTGTGCACGTACCATTGTGTGCCAGTGTGTGCCAGGAACTACAGGCAGTGAATGTTGGCGCAAACTAAGGTCACCACGCACCTTTACACACACACACGTTTATTCTCTCGCTGGGTTTGTGAGCGCTCATAGGTGGAGTCTTTTATAAGTGACTTTGATGGGAAAGTGTGTGGCAGGAATAATACTGTAAAGACAAATAATGATGGCGAGTTTGTTTGAGTTCAGATGGAAATAAGCATTTAGTTACAGTGAAATGTGTTGTCTAGTATAATAGATCGTTCAATGACTGTCTGTTTATTCATCCGGTTTGTTTATTTTTTTAGATTGTTGCATATGACAGATGCTTTTATCCAAAGCTATAATTTGTATTTTTTTGGATTCAAACCCATGTCCTTTGCACTTTGAGTATGTATTCATTGTCTGATTCAAGAAACGTGGAGCATTTAGTTCCTTATCCAGAAACACAATCCCATACACTCACCCAGCTACCAAGATCAGATTGTGACAATCCAGTCCAGATGCCCTCTGTGTGTGTGTGTGTGTGTGTGTGTGTGTGTGTGTGTGTGTGTGTGTGTGTGTGTGTGTGCGTGCGTGCGTGCGTGCGTGCGTGTGTGTGTGTTTGCGCAAAGGGGTGTATGGGTCATTAAGTTGGTGTCCTTTGTTTTGTCAGTTTGTTTTGTTGAGCCCTGCTGTACTGAGTAAAACCAACCAAGCTGAAAATTGTCTGCAGCATGTTCTACCCCCCCAAACACACACACGCCCTGGAGTGGGAGGGCGCCCACTTCCGCCCATTCCAGCCACTTCACCCTAGATTGATCACAGATCAGCGTTCACCTCTCTCTGTCTGTCTCTCTCTCTTTTATGTCTAGATCTAATAAGATTGTTTTTTATCACGCGGCAGTAAATACAGTGTTTCCAAAACACTGAAGTTAATTACTTCTAATTCATAATCGTGACATAAACAAGATAACTGACACAACGAATGCTGATAAGGCCAAATAAAACCCGGTTTAATCAGCTCAGAGATACAATCGGAATCTGACAGTGTTATTAAAACAACAAGCCACGTGATTGATTTGATTCTAATGAGTTACATCAAAGGTGTAATGGATCACCTTAAACAGCTCTTTGTTGACAGACTAGTGACATTTGTAAGGACGAGTCTGATTAATGAACACGGGGTTTATAAGTAGATGGATTTAGGGCAAACTTGCTTGCATCCATTATGTGTTTAAGTTTCAATTCGGCAGTCTGGAGAACTAGTCTGATCTGTTGTGTCAAATGGAATGGGTAGAGGTTATCAATGAAGTTCACACTTCTGACGTTTTTATTTTTTATAAATATTGATTTATTTTATTCAATTTTATGTACAGTATGTGCGTGTATGGGAATAACTGAATAAAGTTGCAATAAAGGAATAGTTACCAGTAATCTTTATTCCTACTACTGAAAGTCCATTGGGACCATTTTTGGATGAACTTTTCCTAGAAAAAAAGTGTCAAAAAAATCTCTGGATGTTTAATTGTAAAGAAGTCATCTGTAAATCTTTTTCTGAAAAGTTTTGCTTTACACATTTTAGTCGTTTTTTTACTAAATGATATATCAGTATTACGTACCAAAACTAATAACTGTTGTGGGCTAATTTGTGTCTGGTTTTATAAATTAGTGTAATTACGGTTTCACTGGAGGCATCAGTTAAATGATTAGCTTTCGGTTCTCTATTACACAGATGTATGGTATGGTACATTATGTTATATGTCTTTACTATAGTAAAATTGACTCTCATATTGGCAGGACGGCAAAAGAATTTTACTTTCGTAATCTAAAACATTTTTATGCGTCATTTCTTTTTCAATTTAGTTTACGTACGAAACTCTTTCTCTCTCTCTTTTTCTTTCTCTACTTCCTTCTCTATAATTTTATACAGTGTGCTAATTATTTGGAGAAATATCGGCCTATTACCCAATTACACTTTGACACACCAATAAATCAAAGCATGTTGCTAATAACAGGTCTTTAATTTTGCCTCGCTTTTTTCGAGAGTCCATTTCCTCTCGGCTTTTCGTTTTTTTAATCTTCCTCTAATGAAGTGTTTTCACCTGTTGATCTGCACAAAGGACACTCGCAGAAAGGCATTCTGGGACGCCCCGAAACTCCTGCTGGGAGCCAATGAGAATTTGCGGAATCTGCGAATGATCTTTATTGTTGCAGAGCAGCCGGTCTGTTACCGCCGAGCTTTGATGTGCCGCCAATCAGAGAGCAGATTTTAAATATGTGCACATGTCCGACAAACTATAGCACATGGACCTGGAATACATCACTGCGTGTGTGTGTGTGTGTGTGTGTGTAATAATTAAACCCGGATTCATGAGAAAAGCAGAAGTTTGGCCAGAAGTAAAGAAGAAAACATCGAATTCAAACAGTATCAGTCTTGATGCTGGGCTTCATTTCAATTGACTATATTTTTGAAGAATTAAATTAGGAGTTGTGAGTCACGAATAAAAGAATCAGAGAATCACTTTTTAATTGAATTATTGAAATGATCATTAAACTGATTAGAATTACCATTAAGAACCATTTATTAGTAATTGTTAGTTTTACAATTTGTGAAAATGGGTTTTTGAAGAGAATGCTCACATAAATTTCAGTTTTGTGTGTGTGTGTGTGTGTGTGTGTGTGTGTGTGTGTGTGTGTGTGTGTGTGTGTGTCTTTACGAGCACATTCACAGAATGAATATGTGTGTGTGTTGAAACTCTAGAAGACGTTGCTGAGTGTGAAACTCCTTGAATTTCACAACATTTAATTATGGCTTGTGGAGAGAGAGGTCAAAGCGGAGTGGATCTTCCTGTTTGTGTGCGTGTGGGTCACTCTCTGTTGACCTTGCGCATGCCCTCTGTTACCTCGGTAACCTCTAAAAGGCCCGTGTCTTATCAGTGTCTGTCTGTCTGTCGTTATTTCTCTTTCTCGCTTTTCTTTGTGAAGCCTTCTGTTTCTGTAGTCGGTAGTTTAACATCCCGTCTTGTACATGCATCAATATATCAAACATAATTTATCTCCGTCTTCCTTCCTTTTCCTCGTTCCACATGTCGGACTTCACGTCGCACGTCTTTCATTTTCGCCCTGTCGCTCGGTTACACGTGTGTGTCATATGCTGCAGCTGGTTGTGATATTCTCTCTCTGGTCCTTTTCGGACCGAAAATGATGCGGTGTATCTTTACACAGGGTTTAATTTAATTGCCGTATTTTTCTCGTATAAATGCTTAATTGAAGTGCCTGGGGCAGCGCTGCAAAAGTCAATAAAAGACTGAGAATAGGCTTTATAGAGGCTGTCTATGGCTGTAATTAGAGCCTCCAGGCACAGCCAAAAATCTCTTAAATAAATGGTTATGCAAGAACGACCTGCTGAGAGAGGGAGGCGGAGGCCGCGCACAAAAAAAAAACACGAGAGAGAGAGAATACAAATCATCATCTGTACAGACACCTCCGGGATGGCCTCATCCTGACAGGAGCTTCACCACACACACACTTAGCCAACTGTGAAAATAAAGCCAGTGAAAACTGTGTAATTCGTAGTCAAAGCAAAGGAAATTGAGAGAGCGAAAATGAGAGAAACAAGAGTGAGAGAGCAGCAAAAAAGATTTTGAAGTAGGAAAAGATTGATGTAAGAAAACAGGACGAAAGAGTGTGAAAAACGTGCATTAGATTGCTCGGAGGTCGTTCTTTCAGTACTCGCGCAACTTGATGGAGTTCTCAGTCACGTTTATTTAAATATCGAGATGTTTCTCCTAAAGTTCATTAGAAGAAATACAAATATATTTGATAAATGTAGACATACGCTAAGACTGTATAGTTGAACTAATATAAATGGCGTAGTGCCGGTTATTGTTGTTAAATGAATTTGAGAAATATTTGAATTGCGTTGTTGAACGCAGTTAGACTTTAGTATCTTGTTAAAGCAGCTTAAGACGTTGAGATCTGCGAGATGAGAACACTGGGGTGAGAGTTTAGAAATTTCAATCAATCTTATTCCAGACAAGGAGAAAAATTGAGACATTAAAGCGATGTTTTCGTTCTCATGAGTGTGTGCATGTTTGTACAATAGTGACATTTAAACTGACCTTGATGTGTGTCCACGTCGCCGAATGAGTTTGTTTCTCCTTAATGAAAATGTGTGTGTTTCTGGATCACTGACATCCAAGAGTTAATTGCCTGAAACGGGGTGTGCGTGCGTGTGTGTGCGTGTGTGCGTGTGTGTGTGTGTGGACTGCTGTTGAATTCTTTTTCACTTGAGGGAATACAGGTTTCAGGGGAAGAGGATTGAACCAATGTAGTGTGTGAGTTCCGACCTTTTTGAGTATGTGTGTGTGTGTTTCTGAGTATGTAGAGTTGGGTTTCTAAAGCTCCTGTATCCACTTACCCTGATTGAAGTCTCAAATGTGGCCGGTGGAGATGCAAAGATGAGATGAAATGCTAATTTCCATGGGCGTTTTTTAAACGCGCCACCAGCTGCTCGGCAGTACATCACGAGCCAATACTGTGCAGACAAATCAACAATATTTCTGTTTTCATCAAGCTGAGTCGTCCATAACTCACCATTTGCAGCAAGCGACGCTATTTATTGACAACAAATCGGTTGGTTTTTCTCCTCACTCATCTAGTATGTATGTTTTGATGATAGATGATAGGGTTCGGAGTAGATAACTCACCAGGAGACTTGAGCAGAGATCAGCCAGGCCAAATTCTGCAAATCCCTAATGACCACCCAACACTGCCGCCTCTGTGTGTGTGCGTGCATGTGTGTGTGTGTGTGTGTGTGTGTGTGTGTGTGTGTGTGTGTGTGTGTGTGTGTGTGTGTGTGTGTGTGTGTGGTGATGTGTATGATAGCGCCCGGTTCCCCGCTCGTGTTCTGTAGCATCTGCGCTGGTGTGTTTTTCTGAACATGTGTGTGTGTGTGTGTGTGTTCACACTGTTGTCTGTGGATGTTTGTTTTTTCAGCTTTTTTTGTGTGGATGTGAAAGGCTGCGGCCCTCACACACACACACTTGCACACACCGTTTGGCGCCAGACAGGCGCTGTATCTCCTCTCAGAGATGTTGAGGGTCCATTGGGATGGAGGGAAGGCTTGACCGGAGGAGTGGAGAAGGAGGCCGAGACGGATAGCGGGTCAGATTGGCATGTATGAGCTGTTCTGTTCTGTTATCGGCTTTTAAAAGTCTGCCAGAGACCCCTGTGCACATTAGAACCTTTGTCTAGACAAACGCGTGTGTGCGTGCGTGTGTGTGTGCGTGTGCGTGCGTGTGTGTGTGGGAAGGGTAAACCCTACGGTATGGGGACAAAATGTCCCCACAAAGATGGCAATATCCAAAATCCTTGTCCTTGTGGGGACATTTTTTGATCCTCATGAGGAAACAAGCTTATAAATCATACAGAATTAACTTTTTTGAAAATCTAAAAGAGCAGACAGTTGTGTGTGATGGTTAGGGGTAGGGAATATGATATACAGTTTGTACAGTATAAAAACCATTGCGTCTATGGAATGTCCCCATAAAACACGGAAACACAACATGCGTGTGTGTGCGCGTGTGTGTGTGTTCATGTTTGTATATCCCGGTGGGGACCTAAACCTGAATACACACCAACACATGGGGACTCGTGTCACCGTGGGGACCAAAATTGAGGTCCCCGTGGGCAAAAAAGCTAATAAATTGTACAGAACAATATTTTTTTTAAATCTAAAAATGCAAAAAGTGTTCTATGATCTTTAGGTTTAGGGATAGGGTTAGGGATAGGGGATAGAATATACAGTTTGTACAGTATACAACTCATTACGCATATGGACTGTCCCCACGGGGATAGTAAACCAGACGTGTGTGTGTGTGTGTGTGTGTGTGCGTGTGTGTGTGTGTGTGTGTACGTGCGTATAATTGTTTGCTGTAGCGGTGAGGGCCAAGTTTCTGAAAATATATTGTAAACTCAAAAAATGGTCTATTCTAGAAAACACGCCAAATAACGTTTTAATTAAAATGGGAAAATGCCAAAACTTGTCTTTAAGGGTTTGTTTGGAGACATTAATTCGGATGTATTCATTATAATTAGCTCAGTTCAAGAATGAGGGAAATCCCTTAGAGGTCATGTAAATTTAGCTGTTTGTGTACGTTTGCGTGTGTGAACGTGTGTACAGTTTAGAGTTCTTCACACCGAGATCAATTTAGCTTTTCACATAGGTCAATTGCTTTTTGTGTGCCAAAACAATTCACTGACCAATAAAATCGAATCACATTTGCGTCCATTCATACAAACTTTTCTAAGACACTCAGAAAACAGTTATAAATTGCACAATTTTGTGAAAGTCATCATCGTACATGTCTTTAAATGTATAGAAGTTAAATTTTTCCCAATGCTTTTTTTAACTATTGGTAACTGTATAGTGTGTCTTAGATGAAAGGTCCAGTGTGTGGGAAATTTAACGGCATCTAGTGGTGAGATTGCGAATTGCAACCAACGGCTCACTCCACCCCTCTCTTTTGAAGCACTACGGCGGCGGCTAACACAGAACTAAGATGTCGTCACTTTTTCTCGTCTTTGCTGAAGGAGGTAACCTATTTATTGAACGCGCGTCCGTTCAGGGCTACTGTAGAAACAACATGACGAATTCCATGTAAGGGGACCCGCGTGTATGTAGATAGATATAGCTCATTCTGAGGTAATAAACAATACAATATATAAATATACACCTCTGAACACATACATTATGTATATTATATTGCATTTCTGTCAATAGATCCTCCAGAAAATGACACATTGGACCTTTAATAGTGAATACCTCATGTGTTTTGCCTTTGTTTTCGAGCTGATTTTCCTCTCGTCAGCAGTAAGCCCCGTCATAATTCTCTTAACATGCACGTTCACGCGTCGCGTGCCTGAGCGGAACATCACAGCGTGTAGAATGTTGGACTCTCCGAACAAGTAGGAATGTTCTGGTCAGCGTGCGGAATGAAAGTTGAACGTTTCTCCCCATTCTATTTTCTGCGCCGTGGCAGCGTGCTGTGGTTTACATACGGAGAGGAGCTTCTCATTAGCCGCAGCTCTCCGCTTGATGGCCGTATAATGACGGACAGCGGCAACCCGCCCTCGGCCGCTGACCTGAGACCAGCCCTTTAAATTCGCTGGATAATCGTCCAGGTTGGGGAGGATGGTCCCAGGTCAGCATCTACCCACGGCGTGTAATGACAGCCCTCTTTCAGTGCGTTGAGTTTCTATTGGCCGGCTTTCAAGCTTAAGGGGTTATGGAGAGTTCCCCTGGCACATACACACACAAATACACACACACATTGTTGGATCTGATTCACGCTCGCTTTGGTCCAGTTACAGTGTGCCAGGACAAATGAACTGTGTGTGTTAGTCGTTGCTTTTGAGCATTTGAACATTTCTAGTCGTTGTATGTGAAGAAAGTTACAATTAAAAAGTTTGGTCTCTTTGCATTGACATTTTTTCACTTTCAACGTTTTTTCATATTTAGAAATGATTAAGATCAAACATGTTTTTACTGTTTTGTCTATCTCACACTCCGTCGTACGCTTGTCTCCGTGCATTGATCCTTCTTAGCCCGTCTGTGAAGGATCGTGATCTTCTTTTTGTGCGAATCCCTCACTGCCTTTCGTCCAACGCTGGCGTTCGTTTGATGTGTCTGTTTGCGTTTGAATTTATCTCTTGCTACTGTACCGTAATCTGTGCTCCAGCCGGAGAGGGGGTGACAGACGCAGCGCTGCCCACAGAAGTGGCCTCCCCGCTGGGCCGAGCGAAGGGCCATCAGAGTGTAGGCCTGTTGTTCTGGTTCTCCCCTCCCACCTTTGTGCCGCCCTCCAGGGGTCCGCTTACTTTACACATCTCCAGACGCAACCTTTGTGCCTGCAAGACGGAGCCCCCTCCGGGCCGATCCGATCCAGTGTTCTGGATGTAAAGGATGCGTCTGTATATATGTGTGAGAGAAAGAGATGGGACAGGAGATTAAGTTTTGTCTCTCTGCTCCAAAAGGCCAACTGCCAAAGCACATAAAAATCGGATTCTCCACACAGTGCCATCTCGAAGGTTCTCTCGTTCTCTTAGATACGCCGCCAGTACCATCCTATTCAGACACACACATACTTTTTTGCTACAGCCTACAGTGCCAGGTGTTTATATATATTTATGGATATATGTATGAAATCATATGCATGTGAGTGTTGACAAATAAACCGTACCATGTATCCTATGGTGTGACAGCGGAAATTTAGAAAACAAACTGTTTTATTTTATAGTATATAATACAGATGTATCTTCATTGTTAGTTTTGTTTTTCACATTTTTTGTTTTTTTATTTGTCAACTACCCATGTGCCTGGCCTGCATGTATGTATTTATAGATTATTGTATATTTATTTATGTTGTTTTTATTCTTTTATTTCATTTTTGAGTTGGATCCTGTTTTAAAGATTTCAGTAGGCCTGTTGGCCAAACTAATCGCGATTGTGAATTTCGTCATAATCGAGCAGCCTTTTGGTATAAAATATACGTGTATGCACTTTATATATATGTTTTTTTTTATTATTTATTTACTGTGTCTATTTATTCAGTGTGTGTGTTCTCTCATTATCAAACCCATGACCTTACTGTTGCCGGAGCCGAGCTGCACTAAATGCGCTACTGGAACACCTTGGTAATGTTTAGAGGAGTTTATTTAAACATTTGTTTTCACAGTGAGAAAAAGAGACACACGTTTCAATGAGGCACACGTTTGATCACAGTATCTTTCTTAAGTCCAAGCTCTAATGGTTCTGCTGCCAGAGGGCACACCCTTAACCACAGCGGGGTCACCCGGGCGTCACAATGTCACGGCAATGAGCTTTCACCCCTGCCTCTGGCTCCAGGCAGGTTCGAGAGATCAGTGAGTGAGTGTGTGTGTTTTGAATTCTGATTTAGGATGTTCTTGGGTTCAGAGGTCATAATTACAGAGGGTCAGATGGATTACCTTTCACTCATTCACACACACACACACACGCACACACACACACACACTGCTTTCTCTACACATGTTGTTAACTAAGCTTTATCGTAAGAAAAGACTAAACAAAACATAATACATCATTTGTAGTGAGTGTATGCTAGTGTACGTGGTTGTGTGTTATGGGTTTGTGTGGATTGTGATGTAAGTTTGTTAGCGTATGGATTGTGTGTTTAAATGTGAGTGTGTGTGTGTTGGAACAGCCTCTTTCCTCTGCTGTAAATGGTGTCATTCATCAGTACTTTGCGGATTGGCCAAACTCAAATATTTGCTCTCTGCATATTTAATATTTATGATGCCTGAGACAAATATTAAGCACTGCAGTGAGTGACAGCCAGAGGTCAAGTACAGGAGAAGCCCAGACTGGGCCGAGTTCACACAGATAGAGTTGTGTGTGTTTGTGGATTTGAAGATTTAAAAGGGAGTGGTCATATTTGAACTGAAGTGAAATAGGTATTAAGGCAAAAACGTGTCTTCCTTTGTACTTGTAGTGAACTTGAAGTGTTCCTGTAGCTCAGTTGGTAGAGCACTGTGTTAGCATCTCAAATCCCAAGGAACACACATACTGGTAAAATGTGTTCTGTCAATGGCAAGTAAGTCAGTTTGGATAAAAGCGTCTTCCAAATAGAAAAAGCACTAAATGCTATTATTATCGTTTTATATTCTCCTGTAAGTGCATAAAGGGGGAAATATGGCTGACTATGATCCAGTAAGGTTAACCATTTCAAGACACTTTTGTCTTGTATGTCTCTCTCTCTCTCTCTCTGTGTGTGTGTGCGTGTGTGTATGAAAGAGAGAGAAGTCCTTAGATTCTAAGAGACTCAATCCACATCACAGAATCAACCTTATCATGCTGTTTACACCCACACACTAGCCCACTGTGTACTTAAAGATTGTAAATATGACACAGGTCATCAAAGCACTATATGAGTACATTGAAAAAATGAATTCCTCAGTTTTTTCTTACTTGATTTTTTTTGTCCAGTCCAAATGTCTAAAAGTTCTTAAATCAAGTTACTGTACATATCGCTGCTGTCCTTCTGAAACCTCACATCTCTATATTTCGTGATTTTTATTTTGTGCCATAAATCATTATTATTAGTCACCCTTTATGTTAATCACTGGGTTTTGCAAATATCTAACCAATAAAAAGTATTAAGAAGTGCTTGTCAACTTTGACAACACTGTATTGAGTCATTTAAAAAGTACAGTGTGTTTTTTCCATTTCCTGAAAAACATCGAATTTGGACATAGGTTTCGGAAGAACAGCAACGATTTACTTAAAAAGCAAAGTTACTCTTGATTTCTAAAAAAGTCACTGAAAAAATATAGGAAAAAATTGGCGTAAACATCTCCCACTGGGGTAAAAATGTAACTTAATTGATGTTTATTTTTCTTAACCCATTGACAGCTATTTCTGGTTTTAACCATAAACCCACTTAATTTTGTGGTAATGTCTTTTTAGGTAAACAAGACTAAGATCTTACATTTTGCTTGTCAAGTAAAAGAAAGTTAATTATAAAATTTTAGACAATTGTACTGGAAAAGGTAAAAAATACTAAGTAAGAATTTTTTTAGCTGTGCATCTGTATTCTACATTCATGAAACTCTTGAGCATGACCCTCATAATATTATTGTGTGAAGTCACGCATGTTTTTATATCCCGGTGGGGACCTAAACCTGAATGCACACCAACACATGGGGACTCGTGTCACGCCCATGGGCAAAAAAGCTTATAAATTGTACAGAACTATATTTTTAGTTGTTTGCGACTTTTACTTACACACATGCAGGGGCGTAGCTACGTGGTGGCTATGGGTGGCCACAGCTACCCCTGAATGATGGATGGCCACCTATCTGGCCACCTCTGTTGTGCGAACCAGTTTTAAGATGTGTGTCGGAGTTTACGAAGTGCTGCGCAGATCATTTAGTGTATGCACTGAAAGTAACGCGAGAACATTACTCTCGCGTTAATATGATGTCATACGCTGACGCACTGACGCAAACAGTCTGAGCGCTACAGCTGAACAGCTGCTAACCGCTTCGTGACAGTGTACTGTCTGTGTACCATGGAAGTTCATCGCGAGCAGAAGGATCAGGTCAGTAAAATCAGTCTTGTTTAACTGGATTTCATTCATTAATTACATTTTCGCAAAAGTTTAAGTTGGGGTACTGCAATGTTTATTTTCTATAAAAAAAGCTAACTTGCTGCAAACGATAGCTAGCAAATTATTTTAAAATAATGTTAGCACATGAAAGCATTGCAAATAAATTGTTTACTTTACGTTCTTTGTGTATGTTTTTGACCAGCAAACTATGTGTAATGAAGAATTGGTGTAAATTACAGTAGAAGTTCAAGAATTTCTGTCTGTAAAGATTTTTTGGTCACCCTAATAAAATCACTGGGTCTTACCTGGCCACCTCTAAATAAAAGTTCTGGCTACGCCCCTGCACACATGTACCTAGCTGTCTATCTGAGCATATAGTTTTATTCTGAGTGACTTACAAATACACCAAAAGCATTTTCAGAGTTGAACCCGTGTATTTGATTTATTTTGTGAATCATTGATGCCTTTCAGTATGTCCCAAAGAGAGTTTTTGTCCTCTGTAGACAAACTGTCCCCAAAGTATAGCTGAGTAAACCTGCACACCCTTCACACATACACAAACAACTGAATCCAAGACCGTGACGACATTCGTGAACTTTTTCTTTCATCTTTTCAGCATCCACTGTTTTCTTTTCTTTTATTCTCCTGCGCCGATAAGCGTCAAGAATGTCCACACGGCATGTTTGAAACGTCTTCTTTTGTTTCTGAAGGCAAACATCACGCCTCGCTTTCGACATCTTCCTCTTGAACAGGAACAAGGGATGAAACGCAATGAAAAGAGACAATATTTGGTGATGATTGCTCGGAGGTGGCGGGGTGGAACTCAGATAGCGATTTAGACGTCCGGTCATGGAGAAAGCAGGTGTACGTTAGCGTGTGTGCGTAGCTTTCGGATGGGGTGGGCGTTTAAATCATCCGTGCGTCGAAGGGACGAACCGATAAACATGCACACGCACAAAAAACGCACAGTGTATCATCAGTTGTTCTTTCAAAAAAGCCATTAAACTGTTAGCGAAACGACAGCTGAGACTGCATTAGCAACATCGGGACTGATTAGCATCTACACGCACACACTCGTATGAAAGCGTACACGGTTTGTCTCGACGGAGCTGACCTGTTGACACACGGGTGGGTTTGTCAGAGATGGATGGCGTATGTTGACTATGGAGGAGTGTCAGAGATGAAGAGAATAATGGCTTGACGAGCGGGAGGAAGTGACATCAGAGCAGATGGATGAGTTTGGGGCACTTACAGAGATGGAGAGAAGCTGTTGAGGATGAAAAGATAGACACAAAGGCAAACAGCCGTGTGAGAGTTTCGACACAACAAAATCGAAGAATCGTTCGACCTCATTAAAGCGTCAGAGTTCAAGTGATGCAAACTTTTTGGATCTCCTCAGCCGCAGCTGGTTGAACAGATCTCTCGCTTTTGTACAATTGTTTCCTCTCTTCATCAGATAACATTGAGAGGAGGACGTGCGAGAGAGAGAGAAATAAAAGGACGAAAGCGTTTAGACCCAATGCAACTTGATTAAGTGAGATATCATCTCCTGTGTGTTTGTGTGTGAAAACCACACACACCGATTTACTGTAAAGGTGATGATGTGTTCAGATGGCTCTCAAAAGAGACAATAGCGTCTAACACTCCATCCTGTTGTAGTCTGACACATTTCGCAGCTGTGCGTGTTTATTTCTATTTCCTGTATAATTGGAATACGGTGTGATTGAATTCATGGGTGTTTTTATTTCATTATTGCGAACAACTGGTGATAGTTCCGAATATACTACGAACAAAACATGTAAAAATACACAAAGCAAAAAATTACAACATACATTATTTTGTCGCCTTGGAAATATAAGGTTCTCTCTGCTTTCTCAGCAGTTTTGAGATTTAAAGTTTTTGCGTTTCATTTGACTTTGTAGATAAAACATTTTTGTTTTCGAAAAAAAGTCCCAAAATGTACACAACGTAAAGCAAAACCAAAGCATGATAAGATAAGTTGTAACGGAATAAGATAATGTGAGTAACTCAATTTTGACAATGTCAGAATTTTGAAATGTGAACAGAAATGTCAGAACCTTAGAAATCCAAGGCGACAATTTGTGTAATATTAAAAAAAGAATTTCAACAGTAAAATAATAGAACAAACTAAAAAAATAAAATTACAAATGCACCGTCAATTTTGAGGCAAAAATACAGAAATGTAAGTGTTTTTAGGATAGCTTAAGAGTTTTGCATTAATATTATTTTTTGCTGCATGCGCAAAAAATGTTGTTGATGAAAGATTAAGAAACCAGTTTATTTCGAATACATTGAGAAATCATTTACAGCGGTGTTTCAAAAGAAAAGAGGGGGATCAGTCTTGATCTCATCTTGTGAAGTTGTAAAGAATCTCTAATGTGATGCTGTATTGGTCTCCTCTGATGCACCGTTATTGCCTTTGTGCGATTGTTTTCTTTTGTTGTATGGGTGTGTATGTTACTGAGATGCAGATGAGTAGAAACAGCCGTAAGAATGTGAGAATGGACTAATAACCGTGTTCCGCTATGCCATTCTCTCTCTCTTTTTCTGTCAGCGTGTTTATGAGAGCAGACCGATAGTCGTGTAGCAGTGCTTCTCTGTGTAAATCCTTCTGTTCTCAATTACTGATGGCAGCCGAACACAATCGCACAAAGACACTGGGAACAATAACTGTCGTCGGTGTATTTGTGTGAGAGAGACAGAGATGATTATCTAGATCTATCTATCTTCATTCTAGAAACGTCTAACAGTGTTTATCAGTGTTTTTACATCTGACTCGTGACAGTTAATGCCAAATAACCATCCAAAACGCACATCTGTAGGGTTCAGAACCAACTTGCTGCATTTCGGCAATGCTATTTCTGAGTCCGAGTCAAATAAAGCCCACAACTTCGAACTGCAAAGGAACAATTACTTCGATCCAAACTTGATGACAAGCTTAAGTTCCAGACATGAGGTTAGCCGTATGCCCGGTCATTCGTGGAACAAGGCCTGTTTGAGGAAAGAGAGATGACATGAGACAGAGAGCGAGTTCATGAGAGGATGAGAAGCCAACGTTCTGACCCAAACTTTGCCCTCGCTGTCGTCTGTGTGATGGATGGACCGGGCTTCAGAAGGACTCTAAAAGTAGATACACACACAAACACACACAGCGCTCAGAATAGACCAGCGTGGCTCATCACTCTTCAATTGACAGGAAAGACGAAGAAAATTCCCTAAAATACCAAGCAAAGAAATCAAGAAATTGATGGGTGCACGCTGAATGGTGGAAAGATGAGAAACGAAATGTGAAGATTATTGAAGGGAATTACAGGATGGATGAGAGACGGATTAAAACACAGCGCGAGTATGTGCAGTTTGTGGTGTGTGTGTTTGCTTGTGTGTGTGTGTGTGATGGGTATAGCAGACGTGCCCAAGCGTTCTATTTTTTTTGCAAAGCCTCCAGCTCATCCAGCGTTCATGTAATGTTGCGTTTAAGTGACTGCAGCGTTGCGACCACAGGAATGCATCTCCCTGCTTCATCTTCCCTTCATTCACTATCTCTTTAACAGTCTGTTTTTCTCTCTTTCTCCAATTTCCTCTTTCTCAGACTCTCGGCTCCCCGCGTCTACAGTTGACCGAGGAAAGAGAGCTGTTGGGTGCAGTAACAAGAGCCGCTGGGGTCTCCATGCATGTCAGTAAAATGAATCTTTGTTCGGTTCAGTTAACACACACGCGTGGTTCACGGTCACAGTGCAAATTAAAGAAGCGTTCACACTGAACAACCGGAAGTCATTTGTTTTGTAACACGGCGGAGATTGTTGACGATGCACTTCGAGGAAAAGGGATTGTTCACCCAAAAAAGGAAAACTCATCATTTACTCGCCCTCTCGTCATTTCAAACCTGTATGATTTTCTCTCTTCTGCAGAACACAAAAGAAGATATTTTGAAGAATGTCGGTAACCAAACAACGGCGGTACCCATTGACTTGCATTGGTTTTGTGTCTACACAATAGAAGTAAATGGGTACCGGCAACATTCTTCAAAATATCTTCTACAGAATAAAGTCATGCAGATTTGAAATAACGCGAAGGCGAGTAAATAATGACAAAATGTATTTATTTGAATCACTTTAATGCAAATATGAAGGAATGCAAAAAGCAGCGCTTCGTGACACAGCTAGAAACAAGAAGGTCCATAATAACCGGAGAAAAGGTTATGTGTTTGCATTTCAATTTCGTCATGCTCCGTCTGGCTGTTTGAAGAACGTGAGGTTGTTTGTGTGAATGGCTCAATTTGGACTTTTATCCACTGTACTGTATGTCTAATGCTATCCTGCTATTATTCCAATTTTTGACACTTTCATTAATAGAAGAACGGAGAGGAAAGGAAATGATGGAGGGAACTGGAAATGATGTGAGCCAGACTTAAAGCCAATGGCATGGGTTTGACCTATTTGTTCAAACAGTCGCAGACGATAACCAGTGGGTGCTGCTGTGGTTAGTGAAGAATAAACATGGTTGCGTAAAGCCATCTATAATATAATATAAAAAAATGGATGAGATCTTTGACGGAAGAAGAAGCCTCGTATCTGGATTTTAAATGGGCAGAACGTGGCCCCTTTAAGAGCACTGATGAGATTTTTCACACTCTCTTCTCAGTCAAACAGCTGCTCTCTCCTTAAAACAACAATTACTGACCGTTCAGATCCAGCAAGAGTGCCTGACAACCCTGAGTGAGCATTGATAGATCAATCTCTGTGTGCGTAGGGTATGGTAATGTCTTTAAGAGGTCTGTTGGAGGGGATGTGAGTTCATTATGAGGATTTGCATGCATCATTTACTGATCACTCTCCGCAGATGCAAATTCCACATTTCTCTGTGGCCCGTTGTTATTTGGACAAGAACTTGTCCGAGGAGCTATAGAGAGATTGAGAGTTAGAGAGATTGGCTCAGAAAAATAGACGGAGGAACACGAGCTGTTTAGTTTTGTATTAGTTGTCCATGTTTCGGTTGCAAAGACATTAGAGGTTATATTAATGGACCTCATAAATGCAGTTTATTCGAAGACAATGACGTTTAAGATTACATATATGTTTTCATGGGGGCGCTGGCTATTTGTATGTAGTTGGTGCAAGTTGGGTTTTTAAAACTGTGTGTGTGCGTACGTGTCTGTGAGCCCAAGTTAATTACGCTTGATTAATGGTGTGTGTTTTCACTTTTGTGATATCTGTGACAACACAAAGCAGCGTTCAGCCATGTCAGGATCAACCATCACTTACCGACACACACTTTCATCAATCACACACGAACGCACACACACACACACACACACACACACATATTGAGAGCACTGAGAGCAGTGTGCAGCCTTGTCAAGCTCCACAAACACTGAATAAGTGTTTATGTGATCACATGTGATGGGACCCCTCTTAGTAACACAGGCTGTCATCAATCACATGTGCACACACACACACACACACACATATTATATATAAACGCATGCTTACATGCTCACACCAAGCCCAAAAAATAAGCTTGTCATCCGTCTGTTTTCTCGTTATTTTCGTTTCCATTTGTCTCCTCAGCATTTCCTTCTTTTCATGAACGCGCATCATCCTTTATTTTATCATTCGTGGCCTTTTGGCCATTTTACTGTCAGCGCTCTCTCGCTCTCTCTCTTTCCCATCAATTCCACATTTTCTCTGCTCCTTCTTTTTCCTTTCCTCTCCGCTTCTCTTTCTTTTTATGTGAAGTTGCCGTAGGCGGCATGGCTGGCCGGCGAGGGTCACCAGAGGGAATTCTGGGAGCTGAGGTTCCAGTCATCCATTACCCCGCTTGTTTCTCACTCTGGCAGGCCTGCGACAGGGTTCTATTAAGAGCTCTTACACACACGCGCGCACACACTCGTGCATTTGATGATCAGCGCTTAGATTACACTGTGAAATCACTGGACACATGCACATCACACAGCGTCGCATGCAGCAGCCTCAGGGTCCGCATGCACATGTAATGACACAATATTCCGCGCCGTTTTCCTGATTACGCATGTAAGAGCGTATTCATATGCGAGCGTGTGTGTTCAGGTGCAGACTGGGTGTTCGTTTATACGACTAACCCCGACCTGAGAATGTAAAACAGCGGCGAGAGAGAACATATGAGATGCTATGGAAGCAATAATAAACTTTTCATGCTTGATGATGTGAGAGTAGAAAATCTGCTGTTGTGCAAATCAGCAGTGAAGCCGTTTGTTTTTCAAATCTTTCATCAGAATGAAATAACGAATGGCTTCAAAATTACAGTAATTAAAGCCGTGTAGATGGGAGGAAAATTATATTACCTAAAAATTTCAGCCAGTGTTGACAACCGAATAGTCTTTTTCCCTTGGAAATGTGCCACAATACAGAAGTTAAATGTGTTGTGAATAAATGTTAACTGTTAATGTAAACTGTAGTAGCGATTAAACATTTATAGGGATTTTAAGTCTTTAGCCTAACAGAAGCAAACGCAAACATTAAATCATACAGTATACAAGAACAGCTACACGCTCACTCGCATACTGTACGTACTGCTTCTCAAACAAACCAAAAATAAATCAATTCACTGTTTACTCCTTGAATCTCTTTGAACTTGGTCAACTTTAAAGCGCTGTGCAGCTGCAGTATACATCATAAACCCGCGACCAGCAGACATAAGTACATCATAAACCGTGGACACCTCACAACTGCCCCAAATACAGCACGGCAGAGCAAAACATATACCGCATTATAAACCTTTGACCTGCCTTTACTATAACATCATAAAGATAAGCCCTAGATAACGTTTCGGAAAGGAAGGAAGGAAGAAACTGATCCTGAAAGAGAATCCGAGATCTTAAGAAAGTGAAAAAAGAGGAAGATGGATAGAAGGAAAGAGAGTGACAGTTAAACATGAGATGACGGCTCTCCTGTCAAACAAACAGATATTTAGTGTTCGAGCTCATCTATCGAGTCAGCTCTGTGTACATACTCGCATGTTTATAATGAACTCTTTTATAAACAGATGGAGGGAAAAAAATGCTCCGAGATAAAGGGTGAATGGAGAAATGGAAACTAAAGAGAGTGGTCTTAGTATATGCCCATTTAAATGACGTTTTGACAGTTTTAGGGGTGACGGGAGGCTTGACACCGACATATTTATGAATATCTGTGTGGTAATTGTGGAGGCGTGTGCATTTGCTAAGTGCTGTATATTGGTGTTTTCTTGGATTTTGGAGTGTGGTTTTGTCTTAATAAATATCGGAAGACTGATTGTAGAAGCATAATGTTGACTTTTGGAGCGCTTTTAAAAAATATCGCGCTGAATCGTTCCACTGGTACGTAAATGGTTTCATTTTCCACCGCAGGGCTGACAACGCCAACACAAGAGTCTGAGCTTTAACGTCTCTGAATGCATTCTGTTTGCACGGTTAGACAACCGAGCCGAGAACAGTTTGTAATCGTGCCGTGTCGAACCAAGCTTACGAGCAGTTTTGGGCAAGTTACTCTGAAAAAGTAATTAACTACTAGTTACTAATTACATATTCAATATAATATGTAATAATAATAATTAGATTACTGTACAAATTACTCTCTCTGAAAAGTATTTAATTACTTATTACTAATTACCTTCTATATCCTACATCAACCTTGATAAGTTAAGTGATTCAAAGAAAGACAAGAAACGGCTCTTTTAATTCATTCAAATAAATAATATTAAACTACATATTATTAACTGACCAAAGTATTACAAATGTGAGAATAATACATTAAAGCACAGATTTTAAAGTTAGACTTTGAATTTTGATGTCAATTCCACACACACAAATATTACACAAAGTATTTAGTTGAATTACATCAGAAGTAACTGTAATTAAATTACAGAAAAAATAAGAGTAATCCCTTACTTTACTTTTTCAAAGGAAAAGTAATTTAATTACAATAACTAATGACTTAGTAACTAGTTACACCCAACACTGCTTACGAGGAAACATAACTGTCACCGTTTCAGACTGTGCTTAGAACGGTTCGGCGCGATGGTGGAAAAGCGCTCTTGGATAGTAATGTTTAGGAATGGCTTCATTCATATCTAAATAATATTGAAACATAATTGTTCTCTTGATGTTCGGTTTCGTTTACGACTGCTAAATATCTGCATTCTTAAAATATTTACTTCAGTGTGTAGACGGTTTCAGCGGCAACAACATAAACAAACGTTATGTGGCCCAAACGTAACTTCAGGTAGACCTCGGCAAAGAATCAATAACTGTTGAGTAGTTTCAATTTAATTGAACACAATTAATATACAATAGAATATAAAAATAAATTAATTTGAATGTAAATGAAATATAAAATAAATTGTTATATTATAAACAAACACAGACCGGAAGTCGGGCCATGCGCGTACATCAGATGAAACCGTCTATATAGTTGAATGTGTGTGGGGGTCTTCTCAGTAGTAGTTAAAAGCATTAAAGTTAAATTCCTTATTCCTATCTGACATAATAATATATGAATAAAAAAATGTGATGATTGGTTGTTTAAGATGTACAAAAATTAAGGGGATTTCCTTAAATGTATAAAGGTGCAATCCTTTGGATCTGGGATCTTAATGGTGTGTGTGCGTGCGTGCGTGTGTTAATGAGGTGTTTAATCAGTAGCCGTTTCCTGTGTCTGTCTGCTGCGCCCCTCTCTCACTACGGCTTTTGTTTCAAACTCCATCTAATGACAACTTTAAGGAAACTACGGTCTCCGACAGGCTCAGTGTGCGTGAGATTGTGTCTGTATATTGATCACAAGCATACAGATGTTCCTCATCCACAAGCCTCATCTGCAGGAGAGAAAGAAATCTATCTGTGTTAGTTTATGTAAGAAGAACGTGTTTATGAATCCTGACACGTGAAGCACAGATGAATCTTGATGTAAAACAGTTTCTTGCATTGAGGACATCGTCTCCGTGAAACTGGAGAGGAGCTGAAGTTCTGGCAGACCGCTTTCATCCAGAGAAGGAGAGGAATGGAAGAAAGAGGGTAGGAACACCTTTCGTATTCTGGGTAATGCAGAGAATGAGATGAAAGATGGTTGAAGAGTTATGTCGCGAGAAAAGATGGAGAGCGGAGAGACGAGTGAAATATTGGAGAGATGGAGAGACGAAGAGCGATGAAAGAAGGAAATAAAGAGGGAGAGAAGGAGAAAGAGATGATCTAGTCATATCTCAGTAGCGTTCCATCACTCCAAACTCACAATGAGCATCGATCCACCTGTACCTGTGTGTGTGTTCTCACCGTTGTCTTTCTTACACACACGGACATGATTGATCACTGAATCAGTCTCTCCAACATTCAGCCATAAAAGCTATAACTGGCCCTCATAAAAGCAGATTTATCAGGCCGGGCCTGCCCAGTGCCCACACGCCGCCCAAAAGCATGTGACACCTCCATGATTGGGCTGGAATTGAATAAACCTGCTCTATCGACGCTCGTGTCTGACAAGTCAATCAGCTCCCAGAACACTCACACACACATACACTAAAGCACTGAGTCATGAGAACGGGTGAAATTTGCATGAGATTTATTCAGGACGTTATAAAGAGGCTATTTAGCATATAGTTGATTGACAGACAGACTTATAATCAGAATCAGAATCAGAATCAGAAGAGCTTTATTGCCAAGTGTGCTTGCACACACAAGGAATTTTCTTTGGTGTTGGAAGCTTCTAGTACAGACATTCAACACAATGACAATACAATATTGTCATATATAAACACGAACATATGCGAGCAAGTGTGCGTTTCGTGCACAAAGATGCAGCATTCTAGTATCGACGCTCAGAGGGTTTTGAGCTGGGTTAAATATAAACCATCCTTAACTCAAGTCCCCTTTGAAGCTACTGAAAACCAGTGAAGCTGTAAATAGGAGTAACTAAATCTAACTGTTACGAGTTAATTAGACTCAGTTGTCTTTTTTATCCCCTTTGAAATGTTGCATTCGGTTAGTTCTGCTTGCAATTAAAGTCAGGGTGTCCATTTCCTTTAAATGTTTCTTAGATAAACTCTCCAGCATAGCCCTCAGTAAAAGTCGCCCATGCGAAAAAGCCTATAGGAATCCAATCAGAAATAAAGATCACAGGCCAGGGGAGGAAATTGTGAATGTTTTTTTTTGTTGTTTTGGTCTGGCTTAAGAATCACACCCAAGTTAATCATTTAAATCAAAGAATATAGAATTACAATTACAGCCTATTATTTACATGATCTGTACATTATCTTTAAGCCTGACGTTTTGAAATATTGAAATTCCATTTCTTAGACTGAATCGTTTAAACAGGTTTTGTTTTATTTGAAAATCTTTTTCGCACACGATTTGTCGTCCTGTTTGACTTTCCTCGCAATTAAAAAGGTGCGAACACATTATGGTGGCAGGCAAAAATGAAAAACTTTAAAGTGGGTGCTAGGTACGAGCTGCCGCGCGCCTGCTACCCATCAAGCCTCGCGCGTTTCGCACATCAGTAACACGTGTGCGCCTGGCGACTCCAAACACCTGCGCTTGCATCGGGTTTCCAAACGGACCGGGAGGGGGAATCCGCCCTTAAACACGTTTTTCCACCTCTAATGACATCAGTTTAAAGGGTGGCATTGAAAAGATTGCGCTGAACGCTGAGTGCCTCTTACACGTGTGATTATTAAAACATAGACTTGACTGTTTTAATGGGCAGCATTGCTCCATGGGAATTTCATTTCCCGCTCGGTTTAAGGCACCAGGCGGCGGGGAGCGAGACGAGACTGGGGCTTAGTCTGTAGTTGTAATGAGCCTTCTTTGTGATATCTAATTTCCCATTACGATAAAGGTGCGTGTGAGAGAGAGAAAGAGAGAGAGAGTGTGCCCTTCCTCAGCCGGTTAGCACACCAGTCACCAGATAGGCCTGTCTCTCAAATATTAAATATTAGCCTTTAAATTAGACACGGCGTATGGGAAAGCTTGCTGTTACCTCTCAAGTGCGTCACACATCAAAAGCCCTTAGACAGCTCAATAAATGTAATAAATGTTCAACACCCCCGGCTCGGATCCTAGGTGGTATGTTCCGCCGCGTTCCACCAGCGTTAAAACTCTTTAAAGATGATATCTACGAGCTTTAAAGAAGCAATTTGCTCTCCTTACAGAGTCCAGCAACATGCTCTAATTACCCCCCGACGGCCAAGGCTGACGATGTGTGAGTGTGTGTTACAGTGGTACAAAAAGTAGGCAGAGTGTGTCTTGTTGGAGTTTGTAGCGTGCCCCGTTGCGTCTCCGCATCTCGCGCTTCACCTAATTTATGTTTTAAAAACATTACCTCTGACACCACCGCGGACTTTATCGCGCCCAATGGCCGGCATTCCGTGTGGGCTGTGTGTATAGACTCCACAAAAGGGAAGTATCTATGATTACCCCAGCCCTGTATCGTCCTCCTGGCTGTCATAAACCCCCCTTTCTCCCCGCTCCCAAAGTGGCACATTCCAGCGGTCGCTCGGTGGCGCGCGGTGCCTGAGGCCGCGCTTTAGGAGAGACTTCTCACCCCAAAACACCGGTGTGAATACAACTCCAGCACTTCCCACTTATGTTTTTTAAAAACGCGTCCCCCTGCGGCCTCTGTAAGTCTCGCAGTTTGAATAGCGCATTGTACTGCAGACTACTGGTTCTGTTTTAGTCGGGCTCTGTTATTACGCCCGAGTCACGTCTTGTCATTCCCGCTGTCAAAGCAATTAACTTCATGTTAGCCAGGGAACACAATCTATCTGTTTCACACCCGACGGGTTGTTCTTCCACATATAAACACGTGCGCGTTTCACAGTATTTCCTTCACCAAAACGCAAACTATATGCTTAGGAGAACACAATGATAATTTAGGTTGTTAATGAATATAGCCTATGAAGATATTTCAAATGGTGAAAGGTATAAGTAGGATGCTACTTAAGTGTCGCAAATTTCATTTACAGTTTATTTTACGTCACGTGTGCGTTCTTGTTTGTTCCACAGAGTTGTGCTTCAAATCTAAATTGTAAATAATCCAGATTGTAGTTGGAAGTTTTTGGGAACGTAGCCAGTTTTGATTTCACTTAGCTGTTTCCAGACTTTGTGTGTACGTGTGTTGGGATGAAACATGGGCCCCTCGTCGCGCAGGCAGGCCCCGGGGCCCGCGGGGGACACAACGGGTGAGACTGCCCAGACGGGGCAAAGATGATGGGGTACTAATTCACTAAAACGCAGAGGACTGACTCCTGAAATAGACTGCAGAGACCCTATCTCTCTTTGACCCTGGCGAATGAAAATAATCTTAAATAATTAGGAGCGAGCTGGTATGGTCCTCGGGTGAGAGGGTAAACACAGCGCAGGCGCGCCATACTAAGCCCGGGCACCTCAGTATGAGGGGGCGGGGGCGCACTGACCCCGTCCACATAAAGCTGTGATTTATGGCGCGCAGGGCGCAGCAGCGGGGATGCGGTACCTCTCTCGGAGAACCAAATTACCGAGGTGGAGATTAACACACGCGCTACGGGCCTACTTCCAGATCCGAGGAAATTTTTATTTACATTTTCCACTTTCATTTCCTCTCTTCTCTTTTAATGGTAATTGGTTGGTGTTAAGAAATAGAGCTCTCGAAAACTTTGGGCTTTTTTATTTGGGGTTACAGATGGAGAATAGTGGCGGTTTTGTATTACGCAAAACTGGCGCATGCACACACAATATGTTTTTAATGGAAACACGCTGAATTTTTAGGGCACAAATCTGCCCTAAAAATTCCCACATCATATTTTCATGTGTAATCCTTATATTATTCGTTTGTTTATTTTTGAGTTGTTTTATGCTCATTTTATAGAAATCTATAACAAAAAGTGAATTTAATTTTGTATTATTTGTATTATTTTAATTTTGTGATAATACATTTACGCTTATATTATTAAAACTAAGATGTATTTAATTATGACGTTGTTGTTCTTGTTATAGAGCTCCATCTAGACACATTTAAAAACATTATATAGCTTTTTCATTATACTTAGCTATTAGAGGCAAACAAAAGATGACTAAGTGGTTAGGAACCTCAGCCTCGGGCTCTAAATTGGTCTGTTGGAGCAGTTTTAAATGAGTTTTAGTTGAGCCCATTGATTGAGTGGTCCCGCACTTTAAATTAATAGCTGGTTGTGGAGAAGTCTGCCCAGCGTCTGCAGGGAGGCGCGGTGCAGGCTTAATGCAGCTTTTCGCTCCTGTCAATGGGAGGTCTATCTCGATGAATGGTTGAACTATTTCATGTGGATTTGGCTGCGATATTTTCCTTTTCTTCCCCCCTCTTTCCCGTTAGGATGTGCTGGAATGCATCTCGTACACAGTGTTTCCATTAGAGCGCGGCTCCAGGGCCGAGGGTAGACCGCGGGGAGCAGCTCCTTGTCGGCGTCAGTTTCTCGCCCATTTGGGATTCCCCTCCACAAAACTTTTACCTAACGGCTTAATGCGCGCAGTCTAGCGCTAGTCCACTGCAAATAAACAAATCCAACTGCGCAGCGCGCAGACAACAGCGAGCTCCAGCACTGTCTAACTGCCAAAGTATTCATACTTGCATGGAGCAAAAAAAGCATGGACTTCATTTAACTACAGTAGTGTGTTTCTGCTTTAAGTTAGCCGTGCCAATTGCAACTTAGCCTACTCAAAGTAAATAAATAAATAAAACACTTAAAGCACTTTCTCAGAAATAAAAAATATAGCATTTTTAACTATAAAAAATAGTTTGTATTTTTTTCTTTTCGATGAGTTTATGAACGAATATTAAAGGACAAGCATTTTAAAGACTGCTTTAAACGGTCACGCCATACTTTTTAAGATTGTGTTTAATCTTCAAATAGCAGTCATCTGTAGCATGTATAGCTAGTTTAAATAAACATAAACAATTCCATCTAAATTACAGTGCTTTTATTAAATAAAATCATTATAGGGTCGGATTAAATTCGGTTTTATTGAATTCAATCATGGTTAAGCGTCGAGTCGTATTGTAGGGTCGTTCGGGCGATTTTCTATTTGAAGGCAATACAACTGAATCTTTCATGTTCCATCTAGCAATTTGACGCCTTAATGTGTACGGCGTTGTGTGCAGCAATTTCGCAGCCGAGAAAAGAAATGACTCGCCGTCTCAGTAGCTCCACAGCTCCGCGCTTGACTGATGCGCTTCCCTCCAGAGGGAGAGCGAGAGGCGGGCGGCTCTCTCTAAATAATACAGTCTCCCGACTCGAGTAAATATCCACGAATCTATCGAATTAAACATTTGTGCCCATTCAAAGACTGCCTGCGGGTTTCTCCGCATATGGCATTGAACAAACGTGTCACAAATGCAAAGATGCAACTTCATTCCTGAGTGGAAAGTGGAAACTTTGTAAACTCGGCTCGCTACGCCATCTACCGAAAGAGGCACGAACTAACGCCTCGGTAGTTACCCTTGCCCTGTGCACGGGCTTCGCTCGCTCTCTTACCCCGTGTTACCCCAGGCTTGGTACAGATACCACCGGCTCCTTTGTTTATCTGTTATCGCTTCCTCCTTTTCAGAGAAATTCAGCTGAGGAGCCCTCTATCACCACCCTCCATCAGACCCCGGCGAGGCCAGGCAATCACTTTCCCAGATTACTTGTATTTAATACACAATGCATCATAAACCAAATCCCTCATCCTGACAGGGAGAAAATAGAACAGCTCATAGCCTGAGCTTTCCCAATTTATGGCTAAATTAAAAAGGCTTCCAACAATGGACAAGTCGAGGAATGGCAGGAAATCGATGCGCGGCGGACCGGGGTCTCTTTGCGGTTCTCAAGGAGCGCGGGTGTATGGGAATCTTTGGCGAGGGCCGCCGTATTTACACATGATTTTTCCTGTCCTTCCTCCGCTTCTGCCCTGCGATTTCATTAAACAATGGACATTATCTGGACCTTGAGTTCAATGTCAACGATAGGCCAGGGAGGCATATTCATCTTCATCAGACACATTAATGTCCCGCCACTGGACTGCGCTTCTTTACATGCGCTGGAGAGGCTCGTTTAGAATTAATAACGCATTTACATAAACACCAAAATAATCATTTTCAACAAATTATCTAGACACTTTTGTGGACGCTGTAGGAAAATATGTAATGCATTTAACTGCGGTTTTAAGTGATTTGGCCCGCACATAAATCGTTCCTCTTTTTCCAGCTCTTTAAAGAAACTTTGGCAAAGTTTGTGTTTTCTGTTGCTTAAAATTACGAGACATGAACGTAAATGTGACGAGGAATTTGTTTGTTTCGTCTGTCTTATGCCCTGCAGTCGTGTGTTCGTGAGTCGGGAGCAGGTGTTTTTAAAAATGAAAAACATCAATCCAACTTGCATTTAAAATCATTAAAGCACCCGCATATATGTGATTATTAAAGCAAAAAAAAGTTAATATATCCTAAAAGTAATATAGCAGTTTTGTCATTTTGTTTTCAGGGAAACAATCTCTCGGGGTCGCACTTTGGTAACCTCAATGCACTTTCACTTGCTCTTGGCTTTCAAGAGCCTCCCTCATTTCTCTCGTGTTCTTCCTCCGCTCCGCGACCAAAGAAAGCAGCCAGGGAAGAAAAAAAGACCCACTGATTCCGTGATAGCTCGATTGCTTCATCAAAGCAGAACATTTCGGCCACTGTGCGTGGCTCTAGTCTATCCACGAGCAGCCCCGTCCCGACCTCGCTCTGACCTCGTGTCTCCCACGGAGCGCTTCTGTCACTTTAAAATTTACCGTGGGGGAGCCTCGCGCAACTTCCGACCGGTGGACACGCGAGACAGGTCCCCCCTCCTCCTTATCCTCCTCCTCAGCGCATCTCCCTCGCGTGGGACAGCACGGGACAAGAGAGGATTCACTTTAACGGGACGGACAGCGCCTCTCTCACAAACAGAGACACCGCTTCACGCTCAGATCATTCACGCGGGACGAGTGCATAGAAGAACGGTCTCACCATCTTTATTTTCTTCATTCGCACTGTCTTTTCTCAACGGTCCAACGGCAGGAACAGGACACTGAATGAGACGAAAAGTTTTTAGACGTTCAGTTAAACCGACAGACACCTGGGGACTTTTAACCGCATGATTCGTTGAAGAGTAAACCGAAGTGCACGAAGTTTGCGTCCGCGGGGAAATTTAGCGTGTCGTCCACTTGATAAGAGCAAAGAGGAGGCGAAATCCCGAAGCGTTTGTCAAACTGTTTTCTTTTTTCCAACAAGAGACACGACACGGGATACAAGCCGCAAAACACAACAACACGAGCGGCCGCGTATGTGAGCTCGTTCGTGGCTTTTGTGAGTTTTTCGAGGCGCGCAGTGCCGGAGTTTTGTGCGTTTTGGTGCCGTTTTATCCATTCGTTCTTCCCAGTGAGATTTTCTTGGAGTTCTTGAGGTAGGTGCTTTATGTCCGTATATCTGCCTTTCTTTCTGACACGCCGCGAATTAATGGTCAAATAAAAGTCCATTCATTCTTCACCTTTGAACTTGTTTAATTGTATCGAAACGAATGGCTGTGGTTCTTTGCTCTGAAGCGTAACCCGTTATTGAAATGCACATCGCAAGATCTCTGGTCATTTTATTCTTTTCTTTACTGCCTTAGCAGCATTTGTTCGCCGAGGTTACTGTATGTTTTATGTGGCTAGCTTTTATTCATTTTTATATGACAGCGTTTTAGCAGCGTTCTTTTAATGAATGATGTCTTGCATTTTTATACGCATTTAAACAAAATATTTGGTTTGTTTTGCGAGTGGGAACGCATTGTTTTTACAATGAAATTAGCAGATGGATTTTTATTACGAGACAATGGACAGTAAAACCGAAAAAAATACAGATGGCAAATGCTCCAAGTTGAACGAGTTAAATTAGTAAATAAAATAATTTTAATAATTTGTATATTTATTTTTTGTTTGAAATAAAACTAATTTCCAGACATTTTTACGTTTAATCCTTGTGTTTTCTGACTTGATTTAATTTATTTCCCAATTTGTTTCCTCTGAAGTTTCGGGGTATTTTCGAAGTGTTTAGGTTGTGTGTTTTTGTCTGAAGTGCACTGAGACATGGGAAAGCATAAGTGTTGTCAGTGTGTGTTTGGTGGGGGGGGGGGGGGGGCGGCGTTTGCGTGCACTTGATTTACTTGACCTTAGATTAGCCTACAAAAACTCTCAGGCTAAATAGCCTAACAAGAAATTTAGATCGGAATTGTTGCAAAAAAATGCAGTTATTTATCTCTGTTAACGACATGTTTATATTTGTTTCCGAACATAAAAATAACTCGAAATTTTACAGTCTTGAAGAACTTAGAAATATTAATCCATTACGTTGTTTCCAGAATTTTGACCACCAAAATCTAATTTAATATTTAAGACAGTTATAGGGCAAAAGTGAAAATAAAAAAATTAACTAGGTCCTTGTGAAATAGACAATTATTTTTTTAGGAAAGTCTGCTATTTAGAGCCTTTTGAATTAGGCTACTATTTGTTTCCTTGTATTTACTTTGATCGAATGAAAAATATAAAAAACGTGACATACAGAGTTTTTCAGAGCAACTGTTAAACAATGGCTTGAATTACTATTTAAAAAAAGTGAAACTTTTGCTGTTATTTATGTTCCCTCATATTTCTTGACTATAATTAGGAAAAATCACACAGACATTTTTAATCGCTGTTGTGTTCAAGTGTGATCCTCCTGTGCGCTGTAAGCTTAACCACAGGACCATGCTTTTGAGAATCACGTTTGTTTTATTTGGGAATAAAAGTCGATCAAGATGAAGTGTACAAGAAAGATGCTGTCATTGTGTGTGCGTGTTAAAGTGAGCATGTGCAAGTATGCATCACCTTTTTTTAAATCTTGGTGGGTGGCATGAGATTTTACTTACTGCACAGTAATCTGTTAAAGTTCAAGATCAAAGACTGATCTCTCTCTCTCTCTCTTTCAGGGTGAGCAGACAGGTTTGGATGGGCGCATGTATGATAGCAGGAGCTGGCTAAGGCACATCCAGGTCTCTCCATCAACCCAACAACACAACCTCACAACCTGCCAGATACATGAGCAGGTACGTGAAGAACACAAACACACACACACAGAGCACCTGCATGGCTGATATAATGGAGTGTTTAAAGGCGTTTGTGCTATCTTTAATAGCAGATTCCTTCTATTTTGTCAATCTATGTGTGTGTCCGAGTGTGTCACTGTTTTCGTGTTTTGGTCTTTTGTATCCTGGCTGCAGCGTGAAGGACCACAGGCCAGGATCACACACACACCCACACACACTCTCTCGTTCAAGCGTGATGATAATCACACATTTTGTATCTTTGCACTCAGATATGAGGGACGACAAATTCCTGAATTCTTATGGAGTGAAAGACAGTTATGAAGGAAGTCTTTTAAAGAGGAGAGAGAGAGAGGGAATGACTCACAATCATAAATTCACAGCTTCTCCTAACACCACAAACTTTTAGTGTTGAGCATCCAGTATATTTTCTTCTCTTAAAGTTGAATCAGTTCTGTGAGGTTAGTTTGTCCTGTTTGCTTATTTAAAAGTGTTACTGTGTATTAATGTTACGGTTTAAAAGCCTTTATGTTTATATTTGAGAAGGAGGAATGGAGGAGGCATGCAGGTCTGGATTGAGTAAGAACCGAGCATAGATAAACTGGATTTCATTAGATTTCAGTGGGTTTTGCTGAGTTGGGTTTGGCTGGATTAAATTAAATATCTTGAAATTCTGTTGAATTAAATTTAGGTTAAATTGAGTCGAGTTGTCCTGGATTAAATTGATTTAAATGAGGTTATATAGAGTTGAGCTGGATTAAATTAATAGGAGCTAAAGTGAGTGGTTAAAATGGAATAAAGTCAAACGGAAAAGATGAATTCTGTTGAGCTAGACTGAAGTTTAATTTAGCTGTGTTGTGCTGGATTAAAATGACTGGATGAATGGATGGATTTTAATAGATTAAATAAATTGTGATTGAATGTTTTCATTTATTTTGAGTCTATTAGAGACAGTTCATCTGGGCTATATTAAATGGATATACTGTATGTATAAAAAGAGTTTAGCTGGGCTGTCGAGTTTTAATAAACCAAATCATTTATCCAGTTGAAAAAACATGATTATTTATTTTTAGGACATTGAATTCTTCTGGACATCCAAATTACACAATATTCAGCGACCTTAAACTTAATACAATTACTCAATTATATCATTTGCATATTTGCAGACAACAAAGAACTCTTGAAGCCTTTTCAAGTGTAAAGACTTACGCTTATAATGCATTCAAATGTAAATCAGGCCAATTGTTTGAATGATATACTTTATCCGATAGAATAAAACATGTCCTCGTTGGAATTGTGTGGAGTTGTGTTCTTGATAATCCATGAATTATTATGAAGCAGGACACTGTAACGGTTGGTGGTCTAATTTTTTTCATATTTGACTTTCCTAAAGCTTTACATACACAGAAAGAGAGACAGTGGGGCAGATGGAGAAAGAGAACCTGCTCAGATGGAGTATTATGATATGGGCCATAATTGTTAAACTATGACACCTTGTCATAACAAAGAGTTCGGCTTAGACTTTATGGCTTCCGGCAACCCATGTGTTTTTATAATCGCGCTGTACCTCCTTATAGCAACAAAACAGAGCGAGAGAGAGATACAAAAGATTGACCCTTATCAACTTTTAGAGAGAAAAGAGAATTTGGGTGCTGTGAAGGAATGTGCTTTTCATTTTCTCATCTCCAGCTAACCAACCGCCCACCTTCACAAATGCAGTCCGTTTTGCTATAGCTTTTAATGTATATTTAATTCATAAAAAGGAAACTGATTTTGATTGTCTGTGTCTCATAATTTACAGATTTATTTTGCGTTAAGTGAATAATTTGGAAAATCAAATAAATCGATTTGGATCAAGCAGGACACCCTGACCGCTTTGATTCATCTTTAGATTATCACAGTTTATCACTCATCACCTTTACAGAGGAATGTCAGATAATGTGTGTGTGTAAAAGGGGAAAGGGGGATTTTAGTGGAAGGCGTTGGTCGGTGTGAGAGTGTTTTTCATTCCTGTAGCGCTGAACGAAGAATCTAATGGACCTGTTTATCAGGGCATCAGTCGACTAACATCCGTTTCTCATAGACACTTACACAATAGGGGCGAGCTTTGTAAGTGTGTGTGGTGCTTGTATATGAAGTGAGCGGAGAGGAAAATCTTACTCTGGTTGCTTCAGTAGTCAACAGTTATCTAGTACACTTCTCAGTGCCCTAAACATCACATGCAAGTGCCCGTGGCCAGACCTTGTGTGTGTACTTACCTGAAAGTTTTGCGTTGATAAGCCCTGATAATAAACGATTTGTCCTTTCTGACTTGGGTCAAGAATTTGCAAGAATCATATTTGTTGTTTTGAGGTCTTGCTTTGGGGAGGCCTGGTTTATTGACTCCCTGTGTGTTTAAGTGTAATGACTCTTGACTGTCTGTTATTATAAGCCACTGAAAGTTTACAACCTTCACTTTATCAGTTGACCTAGAATGGCCAGACATCGCAACCAAAACGCACACACAAACAGCTCATCTACATAAGTCTAATCTTACCTCCCCAAGAAGCTTTGCATTCAAATAAAATAATTCATAAAATGAATTTTAAGTTTCTCTCTTTTGTAAGATTTAGGCCCCATTTTTGTCTCCAAGGTATAGCTAAATAAGCTCAGGCGTACACACATATTGTCGTGATCATTTTTTTGTTGTGGTTACCCGCTCCAAAAATCCAGCTGATAATAAGCATTTATCCAAAGGATCCTTTTGTGCGTTTGTGTATCTGCGCAAGCGAACACATACTTCTATAGCATCTGAAAAGACATGCAGGTTGGCACGAACCCCTGGCACTGAAGAACAGGCCGCGGCCCAGGTTATGTTGCCAGGAGTGATGCCCACTAAACTCCCCTGATCTCTGGACTTGGCTGGCTCGCCGCGTCCCGGGCCAACGAGTGCTATGAGTGTGTGGCCTCTCACAACAGCTCTGCTTTTGTCTCATACTCACAATTAGGGTTGGGAATCGAAAATCCATTCCAATTTGGAATCGAAAGGAATAGGAATCGGATACTTGAGATGAAAATTTGAATTCCTCTTATCAATTCCTGTGTGCATATTTTCCAAAAAGTACATGCGTTGCGTGATCTGCTGATATATCAATAAAAGCCCTTATGAAAATGAACGATATTTTTACTATAGTAAGCATAGTTCAACTATATTTGCATCAAAGCACAGGAACCACAAATTAACCATCGTTTCATTATAGTTACTACAGTAATCATGATGTAGTTCAACTATGGTAATACAAATTGTATAAATCAGAAATAACATGGTTCTATGTGTACATATACACAAAACGGTGCTCATCAATATATATATTTTTGCAAACAAGACAATAAGCATGCTAAATGACCACACGGGTTGATTTTTAAATGTTTTACTTCAACTGTGTAATGGAAACTGGGAATCGATAAGAATCGAAATCGATCAGCAGAATTGGAATCGGAATCGATCAAATTCAAACGATTCCCAACCCTATACGCACAATATTATTGTGGCTCCCTGTCTTTGTGTGTGTGAGACAGAAACACACGCACAGGCCCTTGAACCTGGACGCATGGTTTATAAAGGAGCATTTTTACTAGTAAGATCCGCTTCAAAAAAGATTTCTGTGATCTTTGTTCGCACACACACAGAAAGAGGGTCGGTTGTGACATTAGAAGATATCACCGATCTGCAGGAAGGCACCAGAATGGGTAGACGGGCCGTGAAAGTGTGTGTCTGTGTGTGTGAGACTTGCGGGTTCTCCTAGTTCCCTGTATTCTCCTGTTAAACAATGGAGTGCAACTATGTGTCCCTCCGTGTCCCCTACGACCTGCTGGGTCTTTCTCACACACACACTGACCGGGCGTTTCCCAGAGGTCTCCACCTCACCAGGCCTTTATCATTGTCATCTGTTTTTTGTCCGTGCGCGTGTTTGTCTGATTGTGTGACATCTCTAATAAGAACGCTGAAATGTCACCGTCCGACGGATAGGAAGTGAGCTGTCTAATGCCTTCGAGGCTTGCCAATAATAACTCCATCTGTGAGTGTTTCTCCATCTACCTATTGTGTTCACACAGGAAGTGTACGAGTCTCAAACAGATAGGTCTCAGTTAAACGCACACACGCTCAGATTCCCAGCTCAAATCTTTTTGTTTGGTGGCATTTTTTGCATTGCGGCTAAGCAAAGGGATGCTTAACGTGTTGTTCTAATATCCATATTTTGTTTCACATTTCGTTCTAGATCTTTTACCGTGTGGTTTGTGAGGTTCAGCCTGGTGAGGAGCTCCTTCTGTTCATGAAGGCTGAGGACGTTTCATGCGAGGCCATGGCTCCAGACATACACGGTTAGTTTACTAACACACACACACATTCACAGACTCGTTCACACATATTCGAATTCTAACGTGCCTCCGATTCTCACAGAGGAACGTCAGTATCGTTGCGAGGACTGTGATCTGAACTTTGAATCTGGTTCGGAGCTGTTGGACCATCAGAAGCACGCGTGCGGGACCCCGCCGGCCTCCGGCTTCAAGCTGTCCCAGCAGGGTCCGCCCGGGGCACCGGATCACGACCTGCATCTACTCCCTCTGAACATGCCCCATTCCCCACAGGAGTGTAAGGAGTGTGAACAGATCTTCCCAGACGCCCAGAGGTGAGAACAGACACACATATATTTCTCCATGAACACTGCTGTTGTTTTTACATAAAGATGATTAGAATAACTACAGATGACACTTATTATTTACATCATTTTACATATTATAAACATCCTTAAAAAGGGTTTTAGCCCAATTCCAGGGACAGTTTTGTGCCCAAAATATAACAAAGCCAGACGCCCGGAGGAACATATGAGGATTGTATAATTTATGCAACACTCAGCTGTTCTGTATTTTTAACTCTTTCTGTCTGTCACTCAGTCTCGACTCTCACTCGCTGTCTCACTCCGACGAGAGGGAATACAAGTGCGATCAGTGCCCAAAGGCTTTCAACTGGAAGTCCAACCTGATTCGCCACCAGATGTCACACGACAGCGGCAAACACTACGAATGTGAAAACTGCTCAAAGGTAGAGTCCAGACATCATCTCCTGAGTGGCCCCGCATCACCTCCGGGTGTCTGCGAGCTGTGAATGTAAACTCTCTCCCTCTCTTTATCTTTCTCTACCCAGCAGGTGTTCACAGACCCCAGCAACTTACAGAGACACATCCGCTCTCAGCATGTGGGGGCGCGGGCTCACGCCTGCCCCGAGTGTGGCAAGACCTTCGCCACCTCCTCGGGCCTCAAGCAACATAAACACATCCACTCCTCCGTCAAGCCCTTCATATGTAAGTCACTCAGACCCTTCATATGTAAGTCTGCATGCTTTCTACTCTGAACACCTCACCACAGATCTGGAGAGCTCCACTGCTTCGTTTAGCTCATTACGGTCATAGAAACCAGGCAAATTTGACAAAAACAAATGCATAAATACAATTGGTTTGAGAATTATAATGCAAGGAAACGCATCATGCGTGTTGTTACTGAAAGTGTGGTGGAGCTCTCCAGGCTCATGCTGATGTCAAATTCATCTCTCATCCGTATCTTGCATATTTAAAGTCAACATGAAACAGCTTTCCTAACTCATTTTTCTCACGTAATGACCGGGGCTGCGTTTCCCGAAACCTTCTTAACGCTACGTCATTCTTAAGTTATGCCTTAAGAGCGGTAGCAATATATTCTTAAGGACGAGGTGGCGATACGAAGGTTTCGGGAAACGCAACCCAGACCATTCAACAAATATTGGGACTTGTATGAGGAATGGATTGAATTGTTGTCATTTTACAGTATAACCAGCACTGTTCCCAAACCCAAGGTCTTTTCAGAGACACAAATTTGTACATTTTGTTTTAGATTAACATGCATCAATGCATGCAACATGTATCAATAAAATCTAAATATAAAGAAAGTGCTGTAAATACATTTTGATTTCATGTTTTCTTTAATGCAAGGTAGCATGAATTTGATAACCAATGGAGTCGTTCCAATGTTATTTAGTATTTTGGTTTGCAAAGTAACTTTTATGGAGAACAAATCTTACCATGTGTAGCAATTCACCTGTTTTTTAATTTCTCAAATATTTCAGAATTATTTCTCAATTATAGACCGTTTAAATAACCTTGTTTGTGTTCATTAACTATAACTACTGGTACAATTACAGAAGTATGTTTTTTTTAGTATTTTTATTCTTACAGGTTGTGGTATTTGTGTGTGTGTGTGTGTACAGTATGTGTGTGTGTACAGTATGTGTGTGTGCGTGTGTGTGCGCGTGTGCGTGCGTGTGTGTGTGCGTGTGTGTGTGTGTGTGTGTGTGTGTGTGTGTGTGCGTGTGTGTGTGTGTGCGTGCGTGCGTGCGTGTGCGCGTGTGTGTGTGTGTGTGCTTGTGTGTGTGTGTGTGGACTTGGTTTTTATATGTTAGTGGGGACCTAAACCTGAATACACACCAACACATGGGGACTCGTGTCACTGTGAGGACCAAAATTGAGGTCCCCACAGGCACAAAAGCTTATAAATTGTACATAACGATAATTTTTGAAAATCTAAAAATGCAAGAAGTTTTCTAAGATCTTTAGGTTTAGGGGTTGGGTTAGGGGTAGGGGATAGAATATACAGTTTGTACAGTGTACAACTCATTACGCCTATGGACTGTCCCCACGGAGATAATAAAACATACATGTGTGTGTGTACAGTATATGTGTGTGTGTGTGTGTGTGTGTGTGTACAGTTGTACAAGGATAGTAAAACCACCTAGAAGATCCACCTACTGTACACTGTGGTCCCAACGAGGGAAATTGATGGTTAAAAATACAAAATTATGCTTATTTAAAAATGTTAAAATGCAAAAGATTAAAAACAAAACAATAAAAACAATAGAAGTTTATGGCAAGCTCCCACAAAGATACCAAAACAAATGTGTGTGTTTATTCACTAACCTTGACCCTCACTGATATTTATAGACATATTGCATACTCATACCCAGATGTTTTATAGCCATTTTTGCATTATAATATAGTACATGTACTATGAACACTGTGATCACAGGAATTGCATTTTTTAACCATTTTTTAGTTTCAGACTAGAACATGTTGTGCACAGTCACTTTAAATTTCGGTTACACTAAATGTCATTACACCAGCTCCACGCTCTCGATTTCAATGCATGACCTCTGACCTCGTAGGCGAATGACCTCAGATCTTAATCTCCTCCTGCATAAGGACCTCATAGAGATTTTAATGTCTTAAAACCGTACCGTGACCTCTGAACTTTGGCCGGTTGAACTTCATGCATTGACCCTGATAGCTCTGATCCCACACAACTTGTTTAGACGCTGCCCCCCCCCCCCTGTATCAGACAGTAACTAGCCTGCTAAGTCTGGCCATTCCAGGCAAATCACTACCACATGCAGCCCTGCCTGTACAGAGACCAGCGCACCGCCGTTTACAGCAATCAGCATTTAAACAAGCACTACTAACAACACTTAATGACCTCGTAACAAAACACACGTATGCACCCAGACACACTGATACACGCATGGGATTGCGCATTTATAGCGTTTGCAATTCTTTGCTGAAGCCATCGCCTGAAAATGTTCTGTCTAGAGCAGAGACACACACACACAGCGCTGTAGCGCTAATTCATTTTACCACTGGATGTTAACCACTGTGGAATGTGTTTATAATATTTTGTTACCGGCTATGAAGAGCTGACAAAACACAAGTGCTCATAGATCTCCGTTTACACTCCCCAGATTTCACACCTGTTCATCCGTGTGTGTGTGTGCAGTTGTTCACAATTACATAAGTGTTTTGTGTCTGTGTCTCTTCCTAGATATCTAAGCAGTAAGTTTGAGTGTTGTCTGCATGTGTTTCATTTCAAAAAAGAAAACAGACTTTGATAAGACACACTTAAGTCGTCCACTCTCTCTGCACTAATATTTACACCCCATCTTTTGATCAGACCCGACCGACTCCATAAACACAGCCCGCGGTAGAACATCCTCTCATAGGGCACCTCATACCTCACGCAAACCGACAGGGATTAGCCAAGCACCCTGCCACACTCCCTAACAATTCCTTCAACCAGAAAACATCCCATTTATAAGTGTGATACATGTGATTAGGATGAGAAATGCAGGCTTTTTTCACACTAGACATGTTAGGTTTTTATGTATAGGGTTGTTTTGTCAGGTTTAGAGTACTTAAAATTTAGGTCCACTGATATTGAGGTCAGTAGTCATGAGTTGTGTTCGTTGGTTTTTAGTGGTGTGAGATGTGTATGCGATGTGTGTGTGTCCGTGTATGATAGACAGAGACGTCTCCTGGTCCATGGGAACGGACCTGCAGGAGAGGATTCATGCAACTCTGTTTCCTTCTCACGCTTAAAATAGAGCCATTGTGAAGTCTTCTTTGTGTGTGTGTGTGTGTGTGTGTGTGTGTGCACCTGTGTATGACATTGCATTCCTTTATCTGTCATCCTTGCTCACCCTGCATATCTGTTTGTTTTGTGAATAGATATGTGTGTGTGACATGCAAAAATCGACAGTTTTTTTACGCCGTATGTCCCTGTCTCACTATCTCCAGGTGAGGTCTGCCACAAATCGTACACGCAGTTCTCCAATCTGTGCCGTCACAAGCGCATGCACGCGGACTGTCGCACTCAGATCAAGTGTAAAGACTGCGGCCAGATGTTTAGCACCACATCCTCCCTAAACAAACACCGGCGCTTCTGCGAGGGCAAAAACCATTTCGCCGCTGCCGCGGGAGGCTTGTTTGGGCAGGGCATGACCCTCCCCGGCGCCCCTGGCCTGGATAAGTCTACGTTGGCTGGAATGAGCCATGGGAGCCCTGGTTTAGCAGACTATTTCGGGACAAACCGGCATCATGGTGGGCTGACGTTCCCAGCAGCCCCTCCGGCATTCCCGTTCAGTTTTCCCGGACTTTTCCCATCAGGACTTTACCACCGGCCCCCTCTAATCCCATCCACGTCGCCAATCAACGGCCCTCAAAGCACAGAGCTTCAGAAGAGCCCGCTGCTGTCCTCATCCATCACTGGGTCACATGACCTCTTGAAGAGTTTCCATAAGGACTCTCTAAATGGAGTAGTAGAAGGTGCGGGGCGTCCAAAAGAAGGGTCCGTCTCCAAGACAAGGCATGGCGGGAAATAGAGCGACCAATCCGAGAGTAGCGATCTGGATGATGTCAGCACTCCAAGCGGGAGTGAGCTGGAAAGCACTTCAGGTTCAGAGCTGGACAGTGAAGCAGAAAGCGACCGGGAACGAGTGCGTGTGCGGGAAAATGGGAAGGGGCCAAAAAGGAAGTCAAGTGGGTTCAGCGATGCCCAGAGTCCAACTCTCATCAACTCCAGTGGTAGTAACAACACCAGTAATGGAAAAGATTTTCCTGCGTCGGGCCTCCATCAGCCGTCTTTGGACGAGCATACAGCAGTTTCTGGTGCTGTTAATGACTCAATAAAGGCCATTGCCTCCATCGCCGAGAAATATTTTGGCTCTACTGGACTCACAGGCCTGCAAGACAAAAAAGTTGGGGCACTGCCATATCCTTCCATGTTCCCTCTATCTTTCTTCCCCGCCTTCTCTCCCTCGGTCTATCCGTTCCCTGAGAGAGAGCAACTTCGACCTCCGGGCCACAAGGTGGAGCCAGAAAGCCCTCCAGTTGAGAGGAAAAAACTCAAAAGCCTCGAGTCGCCTTTTGATCTCACCACCAAACGGAAGGAAGAGCCTCTTGTGCCCACCTGTGCTCCATTGAAACCTGAAGCCTCACACGTACAATCAGCCAATCAGGATCAGCCGCTGGACCTGAGTCTTGGCGGACGGAGCCGAGGCAAGAGAAAGAGAGAAGAAGAGATACGGAAGAATCCTGTCTTTGCTGAAAAGAGGGTGGAAGTGGAGCCACCCAAGACCGACCCCTCCCTCCAGCATGCAAGACCCACCCCTTTCTTCATGGACCCCATTTACAGGTACTGTCAATCAAAAGTCCTTCTTACTGTAATAGTGTTACCATTCTCGATAATGAATGTCGCTTAAACTTGCCACGAGGACTGATAGAAGTTTAACATCAGCAGGGTTGAGAAGAGAAAGATGAATGATCCATTCCAAGTCCTGAAGGATAAATACATGCGACCCGCTCCTGGATTCCTCTTCCACCCACAGGTGAGCTTTGCCAGAACATTTTCCCACTGCTAACTCCATTTTAGTTTTACACCTCATCCCCACAGTCCTGCTCGAATCGTTAGCCTATTTTCAATTGCCTCCATGCGTGCTACTGTGGTTTGTGTTAATGCGAGCCATTCCAGACACAAGTGCTAATAAAAAGGACGACAATGACCAGGTTATTGAAAGCAGTTTTTTTAAATGCCAAACATAAGGTCACACGAAAGCCCTAAATCAGCACAAAATGTACAGTGGACTACTTGTTTTAGCCAGTCTGGGAGATGGGGAGAGTCTGTATCTCTTTAGAAACAGCAGCATATGAATGTCGACATGATAACCACATGACGTTGGCAGTAGCTTTACAGAGCCCGTGTTTCGGCATTAGCATTGTGACTCCCATGTTCCTCCTCACTGATCTTTTCCATGTGATCAGGTCCAGATGTGAGATTCAGACAGGGTGGAAGCTTTGTGACACGTCTCTCTGTGTGGGTGTCTTTGATTATGATGTCACAATATGATACCCTGTTAAACTGCCAGACATTGACCCCCACCTTCCCCGCCCCTGGATGGAGTGTGTGTGTGTGTGTGTGTGTGTATGTGGTAAATTTGTCTAATTTATGTGAACTGTGCATCTGGATCGAGTGAGTTTGTCAGCGTTTAAGTGTGTAAGCGTGCGGTTTTGTGCTAAAGTATCCATGTGACCTCATTAGTCTGTGTGTATTCTAAAACCTGTCTGCTCTATGTCACTGGTTTGTGTGTGTGTCTGTGTGCATGTTCACTATCAGTATCACTCACAGTTCTGTACGTAGTTCTTGTACACACAATGCCCCCCCCCACAGACACAGTCTGGTGTAGTGTTTTATTGGCTGTTTCAGGACAGCGTTTTATTGGCTGTTTCACTGAGCTGATTTATTCTCTGTGTATGCCTTGTGTCTGCGCAAGATAATATCCACATGTTCCTGACACACCGCCTAATGAGTTGACCTATCAGCATCCATTTCACTGCCTTCTCTTCGGGACTCTCTAATCAGCACCAGGAAAGCTGTTGACAGAACAGATGCATTATGGGAAATGCAGTTTTAAATAGTGCCTTTTCACATAGACTAGTACAGTACAAAAACTGGAAGTGTTGGATATGTCAAATGTATATGAGTTTAGAAACGAATACCACATAGTTAGTGATGATTTTTGTTCTTTAAACAGAAATAAAGACTCAATAAGAGTCTGTATAGAGACCCACCATCGTTGCGTCTTCCCAACACAATCTCACGGCAAAAACCCAACTATTTTACGATTTGGCTAATTTGTTTGAATTCGTATGATCTCATTTGTACATTTTAGTACGATTTGCTTTCGCGCCATTGACGTCATGGTTAGCGGCGGGGCTTCGGTATTGCTTTTTTCCTAGTAATCGTAATCGTTTTCACAACGTACGAATTCATACAAAAAGCCGCCTCGTTAAATCGTTACGAATTCCTGTGAGATCAGGTTGGTCTTCCACCATCTGCTTCATCCTGTTGTTATGTTGTTGCACTCCACCACAATACCTAAACGTGTACACATCCGCAACTTCATTCTTGCATTGTATCAATTGTAAAATGTAAACGTTTAGACACAACCATAGAGTTAGTTTTGATTTTGTAAAATACTTAGTACGTTGAAGCCTTTAGAGTTTGACCTCGTCGATCGCTATGACATCCCATTACAAATCACACACAGTTGATCTCTCTGATTCTTGATTTTGATTGGCTCTTTCCCTTCTGTCCCGCCCCCAGTTTCGCATGCCTGATCAGAGAACATGGGTAAGTTACTTTAAGCCCGGACATTCATGTGCTTTCACCACACAAACATGCTTAATAACTCCATGCTTTCAAAACAAACACGTAACTTTGCACTTGTATCACATGTACCCACTCTGTCACACGGTCTAAACACGACGCAGTAAACGCATGCCTGTGATCTGTGCAATGCATGACAACAGATCTGTTTGCTTTTACCTATTAGTCCCAGGAAACAGAATACGTTTGGATACATAAAATCACCCGTGACGTTCACTCAGATTGACCAGCGGATGAATGATGAATCTGATGGTTTGATGTATGTGCGCGCACGTCTCCGCTCCTGCGTGTTTGCGCGCCAGCGTGTCTGTTGCCCGGAGTGTGTGTTGAGCAGACAGAGCAGTTGTTGTTTCTGATGGCTGCCCCTGATAATGCAGCGAGTGTGAGTACGTGATTATTTACACAGAGAAAAGAACAGACCACGGCACTGATTTGAGGGGCGACAGGCCCGTACGGCATCGCATCACTGGAGGGGTAACAGTCTCTCTGGGACCGAGAGAGAGAGAGAGAGAGAGTGTGTGATACTAGAAGGGGGGTTTCCAAACCCGAGACATCTGGTACCCTGATAAGATCAACAATTGAAAAAGCTCTTGCTAATGAAGGGCCTCTTAGACACACACTACTGCGAACGGGCAACTCGACAACTGCCCTACCACAAAGAGAAACGGAGAGGCTAAAAGCTACTTAACTCTCCGGGAAGTCCACTCGTTGCCGATCACACAATTCTTTGGATTTGGTTGTTAGAGCAATCACAGTGATACCCATCTATGTTAATATGTTTAGAGTTCAAGAGCTCTAATCAACATACCTATGAAATATGCATGCTCGTGTGTGCGTGCGTGAAACTTAGTTAGACCTGATGGAGTCGCTTATGTTTTATTTAGGATCGACTTTGTCTCAGCTGTTTGCTTTAAAACTCCTATGGGGAAACAAAAGCAGAAATAATTGCGACATTTGTTGACATGCAGCGAGAGTATAGAGTTATGAAATGAATATGAAACAATTGATGAAGGGTCAGTTCACCGAAACATGAACATTCTTTCATCATTTACTCGCCATCATGTCATTCCAAACTTGACTGACTTCCTTAAGCAGAACGCACAAGAAGATATTTTGAAGAATGTTGGTAACCAAACAACATTGGCCCCCATCGACTTCCACTATATGGACACAAAACCACTGAGGCATTTCTCAAAATATCTTCTTTTTGGTTTCATAGAAGAAAGAGTCATATGCAGGTTTTGAATGACGCGAGGGTGAATCATTTTTATTTTTAGGTGAGCTAGTTCTTTTTAAGGAATTGTAAAATGATTCTACATTTTGACAAAACCAAAGGGAAAGGGAATTCATTAATAAATGACTTTATTGCATACTAAACATTTATTTCAGTGGTAAGGTTTTTATAAAATAATACTATGTTAAGATGGTTTTAAAAGTTGTTGTTCGGTTAGAGATCCTAATAGAGCGCTAGTGTAGCATTACCAGAAACTACACATCCCACAGATAGACGACAGCAGTTCATTAGCTACACCTCTCTTCATCTATCTCTCTCTCTCTCATTCTAAATCAATCTGTGATTTATAGAGCGAGAAAGAGAGAGAGAGAGTTGGTGTATCCCTAATCAAACAGATCTGACACTTCACATCCTCAAGGAGGATATGAGTCTGACTCTCAGATGAAGAACTTTAACCTCCAGCTGTCATTCCTCATCAAACATCTCTCTCTCTCTGTCTCGCTCTCTCTCTCTCACACCTTCTCTCTTTCTCTCACAATTTGGCATGATAAAAACTGCATTTGTATTGCCAAAGTAACATTTACAGCATTCTTTTTTATTTATATTCTATTTTTTCTTTCCATCTTTCTTGACAATTTTGACACAGTTTGAGACATTTTGGACTTCTTTTAAACAGAAAAGCACACTTGAAGGATGACTGTGGTCTCTTTCGAAAACCAAACATTTGAGATGCAGAATACCCGAGCACATATGACCATTTCATTAAACAGTTTAGTGATGTCACAGAGATCTCATGAACAATTTTCAGGGTTAACGGTTTCACGTGTGAACAGCCTATTAGTGTGTTTTTGTGCATGCTCTCCGCTGTGAATCAGGAGTGAATCGTCAGCAAAACCCAAATCGAAAAATCAATCCACTCAAAATAATGCAAATGTGTGAATGCGTTTTTAAGCTCTCAGCATTACACTGCGGCCTGTTCGTCCGCAGGGACCCCACACGCCCCCCCCCCGCCCTCCTCGGCCCCTCCCTCTCCTCCCTATGATATCATTATTACTGCTGTCTCAGTCTTGATCAGTAATGTCAACATCTTTCATATTGACGAATGTGCTGTCTGCTCATATTGTGCACTGAATGCTTTATGGTCAACATAGGACATGAATCACTCGTGCTCTTCAGCGCCTCACACACACACACACACACATCCTTATGCTGTTCTCTGTTTCCCCTCAGAGATCGTGTCCATTTCTGATGAAAGCAACTGTTAGACTTCATTAGTAAATTGGCAGTCGTTCTTATCCGCATAGATTTGCGTGTCCGTGTGTGTGGTCCATCTCAAACTTTGTGTTTGTGTGTGCAATTAAAATTGTACGTTTTATTACACTGTTATCCATAAGGTCCCAGTGAGCAAAATGCATGCACTGCCCAGGGTAGAGTGCAACGTAGTAAACGCAGGTGACCGTAAGGACTTCTAACCCATCTCACTTGATTTTCTTGCAGATGTCAGCAATTGAAAACATGGCCGAGAAGCTGGAGTCTTTCAGCTCTCTGAAGCCAGACGGCGGTGACATCATGCGTTCCGTTCCTTCCATGTTCGACTTCCGGGCTCCACCTGCCACCCTTCCCGAAACACTGTTACGCAAAGGCAAAGAGCGCTACACCTGCAGGTAACCATCAAGATGAAACTCACTTTCTTCTGGAAATCATATAAAAGAAAACACCCGAATAACTCTTTACTTTCATATTGTAGTATATTGTATTTAGTATAATATAAACTTTTAGCGTAGTTATGTATTTTGCACATTTAAATAATAGTAGGATATGCGATAACATACCAACTTTTTGTTTGTTTGTTTGTCTGCCTATTAGCCAGATGTTAAACAAACATTTGTTTGATGTTTAGTGAGTAATGACAGCATTGAGCGTGGAATGCAGGGGTGTTTTTTGGGAAATGTGTGTGTGTATTGTTGAGTATTGTTCCTGGAGATCTGTTTCCTTCCCCTATAGATACTGCGGGAAGATATTCCCACGCTCAGCCAACCTTACAAGACATCTACGGACACACACCGGAGAGCAGCCTTACAGGTGACACACACACACACACACAAATGATGTAATCAACTCTTCACATACGCTACAAATAGCATTATGGCTCCACCACTAAAATCAGATGAGATAAAGTGGCTTTAAGTCGTTGTAGGATAGCAAATATATGCACTCGTGAATCTATAAGTGAGGTCAAGCAAAACAAAGTTTTCATAATAAAGATAAATAAATACATTAAAACTTGGGAGATTGTTATAATGATTGAACACGTCATTTTTCTAGGGCTGTCAAACGATTAATCGCGATTAATCGCATCTAAAATGAAAGTTAGTGCTTACATAATATACGTACTGTATGTCTGTGTACTGTGCGTGTTAATTTTGTATTTATAAACACAAAAACATAAACACACGTGTATATGTATTTATTTATATTTACCAATAATTAAATAAAAATAATTACATTTTTATATTTTTCTTAAATGTGTATGCGTTTATAAATACAAAATTAATATGCACCACAGTACACAGACATATATTATGTAAACACAAACACGATTTGACAGCCCCAAATTTGTCACTTTATTGCTAATCTTATATATAAAAGCAATCATTTGGTATAGATGTCTAACAATCATTAACCAATGCAAAATCACTGTGTAACACCTTTCCCCTGGTTATTGCTTTATTTGAATACTTTCTGTATAACGTTACTATATATTAGAATATATAAAGTCGATTATTCAATATGATATAACCATGATATAGGGCATTGTCATCATATGGGAAGAGTGACAGGAAGTTCACAAGAGAGGCAGAGAGAGACAAACAAAGGATGACTAAAGGAAGTTTGAATGAATAATGGAGCTGATGAGTGGCATACAGCTGTGGGCCAGCAAAGGCAGCTGGGTAATTAGGTCTGCGCTGGGCCTCCGAGTTTTTTAAGGAGTTTTAAATACTGCACAGAACAGGCGCGCGCGCACACACACACACACACACTGCGTTTGCGGTCTGTTTGACCACAGGGGAGGTTTGCGCCGGGTTCTGTTACTTTCCAGATAGCCTCAATCTTCTCGCGCTGGCAGGGCTTTAAACAAGCCGCTGATCAGCTCTTAACTGCAATTTAATTTCTATTTTTCTGTTGCTGTTGGAGGAGGGCGAGACGGAGAGAAAGAGGGGAGAGATAACAGATCCTGGGAGACGCAGTTTAGCGCAACTCTACGGTCGAAGGGAAGATATGATCGCGTAATCACACAGGATAATTCTGCGTGAAGGGATTTGGCTCATGCTGTCATTTTCAGGGCAGGGGGGGAAAGGGAGAACGTTTGAGTGGAGAGTTTGAGTTTTACTGAGTTGGCCAAAGATGAGAGACAAAGAGTTCATGACCACTCGATCGTGTGTTTGGGATTTTGTGTGTTTTAGTGTAAGAGCAATAATAATAAATAAAGTTAAGTTTTACCTTTATATAACTTCTGAAGGCAAAATAAAAAATCATATGATACCATACGATAAAAACGATACCTCAACACATGATACACGCTAAAAATATACAGTGGGTGCAAAAAATTGCGGGTTCGTTCCTAAAGCTACAAATTGTATTACTGTATCGTGTAATAATGTGTGTGATTGGTTTTTGTCTATCCACAGATGTAAGTACTGTGATCGTTCGTTCAGTATTTCATCGAATCTCCAGCGTCACATCCGCAACATCCACAACAAAGAGAAACCTTTCAAATGCCACCTGTGCGACCGCTGCTTCGGACAACAGACCAACCTGGACCGCCACCTCAAAAAACACGAGAACGGTAATTTATCAGGTATGTGCGCGTTTCTTCGTAGACAATGATGCTAAAAATATGATTACAGTCATTCTTGAGTTTGATGTGTATGTTGATTGTATGTGTAGGCACAGCGATGTCATCGCCCCGTTCAGAGCTGGATAGCGGCAGCGCCATCTTGGAGGACAAAGAGGACTCGTATTTTAACGAAATACGAAATTTCATCAGTAACACAGCACAGACAGCCCCATCTCCATCACACTCGGAGGAAGGGTAAACACCATTATCTTCCTCTCAAACACTAATACAATATTCCAAAAAGAATTCTCTTGGCCTTGTGGACAGTGCTATGATATAGCGTAATGTATATTTATTGGAAATATAAAGGCACAAAAATGGACCAAAAAGGTTATGTAGAAAAGTAATGATTCATAAAACAGTAATTTAGTGAAAGTTTAAGTAAAAGTTTTTTATTTAAAGTACATCTAAAGTTTATTTAGTAATTTTTTATTAAAAACAATTATAATTCAGTGTTTTATTTTCCCAGATTTTATTTTCTTTCTAACCTGATAAATGTAAAGGACGTTAATCGCACGCGCTTATCGCCAGCGTTTTTCGAGACGTTTTTCGGCATTCATGCCCAAACGATTTTCACTGACGATGAGCCGAGGGAACGTGCAAATTCACTCCCTGACATAGATGGCGCTTAATGAAAAACAGAAAAACCACCGGTACACAAGGTGGCGCTGCGCAACTTTATGCGTTCTGACACTCGCTTGTCACACAGAAGAAGAATTCATCTTGGTTCCTCTTCGTCCATGTGTGCTCGGGCAAGACCGTTTTGTGCTTGATCGCCACCTAGTGGTGTTTTACTGTAACTTCAGCAGCTCCAGGCACGTGAACAAATGCGGCAATCTCATTGGAAGGCCAGTTTTTAACGCGACGCGTCAAACCAAAAAAAACGAGCCCGAGGCGTTTAAAAAAATTGCCGTTTTCCGCGTCGGTGTGCACACTCACATTGGCGCCCTTTGTTTAGTCGCGAGGCGTTAAACGTCGACGATAAACGCGCGCGATTATCGTCCCGGTGTGGACGGGCCCTAATGTGCAAAAAAGCTTTTAAATGTCCTATAAAATTTGTCACAAGTTTAAAAGTGATAATTCACCCCAAAAAATCTGTCATCATTTACTCACCCTCATGTCATTTCCAACATGTATGACTCTCTTTCTTCCACAGAGCACAAAAGAAAATATTTTGAAGAAAGTTGGTAACTGAACGGCGCCAGCACTCATTCGCTACTATTGGATGAACACAAAACCAAGTGAATGGGTGCCAGTTACCAACATTCTTCAAAATATCTTATTTTGTGTTCTGCGTAATAAAGTCAAGAAGGTGAGTAAACGATGACAGAATTTAGTTCATTTTCGAGTGAACTATCACTTTAACTGTGTATTTTTACAATACACGTAGTTTATGTATTCACTCAGACACTTTGTAAAAACAATCATGGGTTTTTTTGATCTACTCAAAGCTACACGCACTCACGCAAACTCGCACGCATGCAAACGGATTGTCCATTAGGCTGTCAGTCATCAGTTTCCTCTAGTTGCCGGAGGCAGAATGGAGGTTATTATACACAAACATTACCGAACACAACACTTCTCATACCTTATTCATTAACCTGCACCTCTGTGTGTGCATGAATGGCTTCACATGAAAGGAGCGGACTTGCGAATCGAAGTGTGTATTAACTGCACATGTGAGCGTACGCGCTCGGTGTGTGTGTGTGTGTGTGTGTGTACGTACATTCAGTACGGTTGTTAATCATTACCCTGTCGCCTGCGGTTTTTAAGAGCAAAGATCGGGGCAGGTCTCCTGGAAGACGTGATTACCGACGGGCCGATTCTGAGCGCGTGCAGAAAGCCAGTGACTTTTGGCTGCGTGCGCATACATGAATTTTGCCATCTGCATATGATAATTATCTCCGAGCGCTTTCGCTGATCATTTCCCAGAAATGATCATCAGGTTGGATGGGGCTCTGACGGTTTGACCCGGTCATGTGTGCGCGTGACGGACAGATCGATTGAGATACAGATCTCGCATTCTTTTGTTGTTTGATATTTTCATTGTTAAGAAGATGCAAGTTGCAACATTGACCACGTGCATGCGTGTATGTACCTTGTGCGTCACACATCTGGTCCCAACATGTGTTTGCGAACAGGAAGTAGGTGTGGGAGAGGAGGTCAGAGGTCGTCGAATGTTTCCTGTCAGAGTGACTGCTCCTGATAGATACTTTATCCTCCACAAATTACCACAGCTCGCTCTAATTAGCCAATATGTTTTCATTATCACGCCATCTCTCTCTCTCTCTCTCTCGCTGTATTAGCAGGGTGTGGAGAGATGAGAGGGGCGGATTTAGGGGATTATTTCAGATGCGAAAACGCCATCATACGGTTAACCCGTGTGGTGCTGTGCTAATGTGAGGAAAGAGTCGAAACCTAGGTTTTAAAGGTGCCGAGATGGAAATGAACGAGAAGTCGTTTAAAAAACGTGCGAGACTTGGCGAGAGCAACTAAACACAGACATAGCTGTTATTATGTAACATTGAAAATAAAGTTGTGATGTGTTGGGTGGGAAGTAAGAAGTATGGTCAAAAATCACGTGACCGTCTTGACTCAGCATGTCTGGTTCACATACAGTACGCTGACTCGACGACTCTTTTTATCTTTCACTCACTCTATTTCTCTCTCTAATCCATCATTTCTGGCTAAAACATTTCCTGTTGAGGTTTTTTAATAGACCTTCTATAATCGTTCTTCCTTGAGCAACAGTTCTCCGTAATATTTTCATTGCTGTTCTTGCACATCTGTACACACAGACTTGTATTTTCTCTCTCTCTCTCTCTCTCTCTCTCTCTCTCTCTCTCTCTCTCTTTGTAATTTTCTCTCCCAGTCTTTAAGTTCAGATGGGAAGTTGCTATTTTAAATTTGAGGTGTAAAGAGAATCGTGACAGAACAAGCGATTTAAGCATAATGTGGTGCCGTTGGCTGGTTTCTCTGTGTGTGTGTGTGAGAGAGAGTTTGGATAGCTGCTCTGTCTCTGTCTCTGTGGGGAAATGACTGCTTTGGCAGCTCCTTCCCTCCACTCACCAAATGGGCTGTCAGCTAAATATTTGGCCTATTAGATGAATTGGAGATAAAGAAGAAAATAAACCAGGGAAAGAGGAGAGGTGAGCTGTTTGTGAGAGACAGGAAGTGAAGAGGCCTGCAGTCTAAGTACCCTGTCGATGGGCGGCTCATTTCTGCCAGCCCTCATAACTGATGACAAACCGGGGTCCCTTCGTCTCACATTCAGCCAAACACTCCGCTGCTTTCTTTCTCCAGCATTTCCTCTCACTCAGAAAAAAATGGGCATGTGTTTCTACTTTTCAAGGTGGTTTATTTTTTTCAACAAACAGAACGTTGTTCCTGCACTGAATGATTTTCTTCATCGTTTCTGATGACCGTCTCTATTCTCCACAGACTGAATGGCAGCCATTTTGATGGCGATAAAGCCCTGGCTGGGTCCGGGTCACGTGACCTGGACGAGGAGGAAGGGGAGGAGCTTGGAGCAGAGGAAGAGACAGAGCGCAGTGAGAGCGCTAGGAAACCCAGCGATGAAGGTGTGACTAGCAATGTGGACCGCGATATCATAAATGACGACATGGATTTTGAAGGAGCGGATGATCTGGAATTGAACAGCAAATCCTCGCCACAAAGGTACGTGTGCAAAAAACGTACACCAGAACTAAGATATAACCCGCCGTGACGTTCTTGAAATGATTTATTTGCATGATTTTCAGATTTAATGAGGAAGATGAAGATCACAGCAGTTTTTCCACGATGGATCACATCCGCCACTTTAGTATGGAGGACGGCGATCTTAGCGATGGCGATGTCAGCAGCTTTGGCCCTGCCCACCTGCAAGAAGGGATTAAACAGCCCCTGTACAGAAAGTCTAAATCGCAGGTATCATTACAAAACGTTCATAAATCATTTATTGTTCAGGAACATTTACAATAGTTTACTCAAGCATTGCTCACGCAGGAGCAAGCAACATTATGTGTACATAAAACTGTATATGCACGGGTGTGTAATTGTAGATTTCTCTGTCTGTAGGCGTACGCCATGATGCTGTCTTTAGCCGATAAGGATCCACTCCACTCGTCTACCCATAATGCCCCGATGTGGCACAGCTTGGCCCGCGCCGCAGAAACCAGCGCAATTCAGTCTCTCAGTCACGTATGACACCCTCACGTACTACAAGACGTTACTTTACAACATTGTGTTACTATCGCTGGAGTCCCTGGTCCACACACGTACAGTACACACACTTGCACAAGTGCCCAGATTGTCATACACTTATACTGTACACAACCAGTTACTGTGTATAGCAGAACACTATTCCATATACACGAACAAATATTGATTGATTGACTGTTTGATTGATTGAATATAGTTAGTAACAATGACAATAGTGTCTGTAATTTTGATGGTGATGATGAAGAAGACGATGATGACAATAGTAGTAATACATAATAATAATAATTGTATTTATTCTGTCAAGTTTCAATATTTTGCACAGCTGTGGCAGCTGGTGAACAGTTTTTAAAATTGCTGTTGGTGTCATGTTTGTGAGTTTTGTCCGCTGATGGTTACTAAGAGTAACAGACGAGAGTCTTCCACGAGACAAATGTGAGCGCTGCGTATACAGGCACAAGAGCCTACCGGCATGTAAATATCTACGAACAATGTCACACAAAAAAGCAAATACAGAATGGAAACACGAAAGTGTGTTTTTGAAGCATTTCACCTGTTCCTTCTTGTACAGAAACGTACAAGTTAACAAAGGTATATGAAAAAGGGCGAATCAGGGGTTGAGGGTAGGATATCATTAAGTTTGTGATTTAAAAAGTAAACAATTACACTCAAAAGGTGTGAACTTGAGACCTCTCACGGACGCTGCTTTTGAAAAAGGTGTTAGGAGCGAGACGGTGACTATTTGCAAGTTCTGTCCAATGAAAGCACTGCATAACCCACTTACCCACCAGTCTGTGCGACAACAGACGCCCTTTAGTTGTTTTACGGTGGAAAAGCGGTTGTAAAAAACAGAGCTCAAATCACTTTTTCTAAACTGAGAAAAGAAACTAGTTTAAGATGAAAACTAGAAGGGCATTCTGTCGTTTTCATGGTAACCCGTCCATTCGTTGGCGAACGATACCACTAAATAACGTGAATGCTAGTTTTTAGCTATACGCCATCCTCTTGTGTCTTTCATTTATAGACAATCATGGGTTCCTTATGTTTTCCCCTTGTCGTCTGTTGCTTTGTTTTTGTCCTTTTTTTTCTTGGTTGACGTCATCAATGTCATTTCTGTGTATCTTGAAAGTTGTATTTATTTCTCTGCAAACTGTAGTTTGTTTACTGAATAGCACTGCTCTCGAGCACCCCCTTGCGGTGAAAAGGAGAATTTCACACTGAGATTTCGGGGAAAAGACTCCACACAGTCTACTGGGGTTTGTAGAAATGTCTCTGAATGCCAGATAGTATTAAACATACCATCACAGCTTATACTTCTAATGAAACTGGTAAATGATATAGATATTACTTAGGGTTTTTTTGTATGACAATTTATTGATAACTGTAAAATATAAAAAAATGATAAAATAGAGGAAAAATGGAAAGAAAGAATAAAAACAGCTGATATTATTTCTTCATAAAACGCATGATTGGTCCGAGCTGTAACTGACATTTTCTATGGTTGTCTGCAAGCTTGTGTGACGTCTGGGTCCATGTTGATTTCTTGTGCCAAACCTATGACAAATGCCAGATTTTGTTTATCCTCACGAGGACCAGATCTTTCCTATTTCACTTTTTTATTTTTTGTTTTGTCGATGTTTATAATCCCATTTTTAAAGTAATCAGTGAATTGAGGTACTTCTGTTTTAATGCTTTCTACAATGTAACTGTATTGCATTATAATTCAATACTGTGGGAGGAGTTACTGAGAAATAAAGAACTCCTGTGTGGGCGGACTGTGCACTCTCCAAACGTCTCTGTCTCCGTTTTTATCGATATCACGTCATCTTCCACGCAACGTCGCGTTTATTTGTAAAGGACTTTTTACAATAAACATTATTTCAATTTAGAAATTTACCATGAGCTGCTGTTTCCGAGAATAAAGCCCATTTCAGGATCATTGCGATATGTATGAAGAGTTTGGTTCCAAAATAAGATAACTCCGTTTTTAATTGTTATCATGTTTTTATTGCGTTGGTTGGCTGTATTTTTGAGTTATTATGGCTTAAATCAAAACCAACCGACAGTTTGATTGATATTAATTGGAATGTACAATAAAAAAACATGAACATTTTTGAATTATTATCTTATTTTGGAACCAAACTCCTCCTATGTTTTAGATAGTATATAATAATTGTAAAGTACAATTGCAATATACATAATATCATAACATGTCATTACTGTAATACATAATAAATACCTCTCTTTTTAGACAAAAACAAATGATAGTAAAATCAAACGAAATGCATTCAATAGCCTAAATACTTCACAATTTTGTTACAAATACACTGTCATGAAAATGTCACAATGAACTTTTTAAAAAGAAAAACGACTTTCTATACTTTATGCAAAACATTTATTCTAGTCCAATGATACTTTATTAACCTTTGTGCATATCCTACTTCATTGTCATTAGAACTTCATAAACTGTATATCGCTCAGTTAGACACAAAACATTCTGACAAGCAGATGGTGCCTGCCACCTGAAGTTCTCACACAGAAGCAATACAGTCGCATTTAACCAAAAAAGAAAATCTCTTCCACACACCCACTTGCATTATTTCACACTGAGACGCATAAAGTCTCCACACACGCTGCCAGACAGACGCAGTGCGAGTCTGATCTCTGGTCATCTCTCTCACAGCCTTCTACTGTCCCACAGTCACTGCGAGTCTGAAAGAGAGAAGGAGAGAAAAGCTGGTGAAAGGGAGCAGAGAGAGAAAAGATCTGCGTTGCACTTGTTTGTTTGAGGGAAATGATGGATGAGGTGGAGAGATGTGATGACCTGGCTCATCGCTCAAACTCTCAATGAGAAACAACGTACGGATGACATCTCTTTCTTTTTCCTTCCTTCTTTAAATGGAATCCAGCGTTTTTTGGGAAGTCGGTCGGACTTTCTTTCGCACACTTTTAATCCTCCAACTTTCTTTCAAAATCATATCAGAAATGTTTTTTTAAAGTTCCAACGTTACGGCATACCATCATTTTATCACTCTATTATTTCTATTCTTTCTCTCGGGCCTTTTGTCACCCGGTTCTTTTTTCCTGAACTGTAGTGGGTGGATGTCATTGTGCGAGAGGGGTGATGACTGGTTGTCTGGGTTTGAGGCTTTGTGTGTGTGGGGAAAGGCGGGTGGGATTTGCTTGGGGAAATTAGTTAAGTTTGTGTTTCCTTCCACGTAAACCCTATTTGGTTTCCACTGTCTAGAGCGAACTGTGTAAATATACTCTAAACACAAACAGTGGCCTTCTGCCCGTGACTTCACAAAGTGACATCTAATCCACCCAAGTCACAATTTCATTTACTTCATGTAATTCAAACCGGACCAAAGTGAGTTTTTCTTAAGTTAAGAAAGTGAAACGTCAAGTGATGTGTGCCTACCGACATCTGAGCAGTAAAATCGGTGTTGCGCTCTCTGATAATTGATGGCCCGCTTTTCTCCTCGATGGTCAGTGCAACCTGTCAGTCTCTGAGCTCAGTGAGGCGTCCTGCTTTGATGAGGTCATCATGGGTCAGCCAGCGCTGATGAGGTCACAGCAGGTCGTCCCACTTTGATGAGGTTGGCTGGAGAGGGGTTTGTGGGTGCTGTAGTAGGGTGAAGGTGATAATGGGTCTACAGAGGAGGAAAAGAGGCCGGCATGGACCATTACTGACCAGCTGTTTGGTGTGTATGTCTGTTACGCTATGAATGATGACGCAGAATGATCATCATCGGGTTGTCTTCACAATCAGGTGCTCATCGGGGCTTAACGATACGAATGGCCCAATGGCCCGGAACCAGCGTGAGAGTGTTTCGGGACAGTCGATAAAAGCATCACCCTGTTGGATCATTACGGTGTTGTCAGTACATCTTACATGTACTATACACATTTTTATGCACTGACTGCAAGTAAAAACGTTTGCGTTTTGTGATGCCAGTCCGGCAGGGTAAAAAAATGGTTGAGCGTCTGTGCAATATACAGTCAATATGACTGCGTGTGCGCCCCTCCCATTCAAACACGCACACGTTTGTCCATCTCAAGGGAGCGGTTGCATTTAATGCTGGAATTTCCCATTGCATTTCCCCTGCTCATCCAATGAACTAATGAGTCTTTTGGCAAAGGCACAGAACAGCCGCACACACAACGTCCCACTCTCACATGTGCGTTTAAACACAGCCCTTTCTTTTTAATGTGGATTAAAACATGCCCATGCTCTCTGCCATCACTCCAGTGTGGCACCGAGGCGCTGGTCAGGACATCTATCACAGCCCCTGAGTGCAGGGTGTGACACTGCTGGCACTCTCTCCCTGATTAACTTGGCACCATCACATCCAACCGCGCCAACAGAAACAGCACCAGCCGTGCATGGAGGTGGGCTGGCGCAGGCGACACTGTCCGCCTTTTACAGTACATACCATAGGCATGCATGATGGGCATGGCAGAGGATTGAGAGAGAGTGCCACCTTTAGTCAATTCCAGTAAAGCAAGTTTTTCGACAAAATGCAAAGCATGGAAAGTTAATGTATTCGAGATAATAGTTATCATCAAGCTTCTACATTGATGACATTCGTATGTTTATTTGTTTCTTGTACTTTGAAATGTTCTAAAAGCGTGAAAACATCACATTCACGTATTCAGTCGATACTGCTTTAAAAACATTCGTGTTCCCTGGGATCAAACCCATGATTTTTGCATTGCGAAATCAATACTCTGCCTAATGAACTACATGAACGGTTTGCTTAATATTGCTGGACGGTTATTTGTACAATAGCATAATGTTTCTGCAATATTCTTTGCATTCAATTTAACAACACCAATATTATATAAATGTATTACACGTTTACATTCACGCATTTGGCAGACGCGACTTACATTGCATTTTACTATACATTTGTTTCCAGTTATGTGCAATCCCTGGGATCGAACCCGCACTACTAGTGCAATGCTCTAACCACTGAGCTACAGGAAAGCTTTATTACACATACATTTAAGAAGTAAAGGTGTTAAACTATTTCTTTAAAACAAGCTTAATACGCGTTATGTTCTTTTAGCGCACAACCTTCATTTCAAGTTATTATGTTCAAATGATGCTCCAAGAATGTTTTTTCTTTATTATTGATGAGAACATTTAACAATTCTATCAACGTCATAAAAACAGTATTTTACGAACGTTTACATTAGGTAAATATTTTAAGAATTTTACGTAACGTTTATATAAAGTTGTAGGAACGTTCCCTGTTAGGTGGGTGTGTTATTATTAATGCTCCAAAGTTTTGACCCGTAGTTCTGCTAACAAAACCTTTCATAAGATTTTATTCTTGGAGAATTATTATCACATTTTAGAGTCGGAACAATTCTCGTGCATTGCACCAATCGCACAAGTCTAACGTGAAACCCTCACGATTAGGCACAAAAACATGGTTTTACTTTTGTGAATGACTGTTAAATTGTAATAGCCCAGATTGTCTTACAGCTGGCACGGATCGATGTGGATTTTACGTCTCCCTGTGAGTTTTTCTTTTAATATCTCCCTCGCAAACTTTTGCTGTTTTTGATAAAGTCGTGCCCGTGGCGGCTGTAGTTGGATACGTGACAGCTCGTAAGCCGCGGAAGGAGCAGCGGCCCCGTTAAAGCCCGGCGGTTTCATGCGGGTATTTGTTGTGATCCCCGGGAAACGGGTCATTAGCGTTATTGATGGGCACTCAGTGTGAGCGGCCATGCCGCCATGCATATGGTTTTAATATGACAAGATGTGTTGGGCTTACTGTTTAAAATGCCTCAGAGGTCCGTAGACTTACGTAAATAGCCTTTAAACGAGAACTGGATGAAAAAGTAATTGTGCTAGTTAACTCGCTTACCTTAGATAACGCGCGTGACGCACTGAAATTAAGGGCTGCTCCTTGACTGTAGTTTGGGGTTTATTGCTATAATTTAGACCTTCGAGCTGTTTTCACTCGGTGGAAATATACTGCCAAATTTCCTTTCAGTAATGCGCTGATATACACCCACCATCTAGATCTAGCACGATATAAAACAACCACTAATCGTGTACCAGCAAAGTCGTTTGAAAGCACATTTCTAAGAGTATATGACTGACGTTAAGCTCTAATAGTGCGGGAGCAAAATTAAATGCCACGTAAATGCTTGTAAAACATGGAGTTTGTGAGTAATCAGGTGCGCGGAGGGTTCGGCGTTCTGGGTGACCACAGGCACGCAACAATGTTGCGTCGCGTGCCCCCTAGCGGCCCACTGTGACGTGTGTTTACACAGCACGAAGCCTTGCGCATTCACACTCACCCAGAACCTGTTAAATGAGCCCTGAATAATCTAGATTAATGACGGGTTGCTGTTAAAAGAAGAAAGTATGATAGTGTTCTTTACATATACACAGAGATGTTGTGTGCTGATTGTTTCTTTACTCAAACGGGGGGATTTCCAGATTTCCAATGGGACGTCCACAGAGGACATCCCATCTGCGTCTGTGCTTTTTATTTTAAACATACGCGTTAGACGGGCGCGTTTGACACGAGCGTTGCGTTTTAACAAAACATCTGAACTTTTATAAAACACGTGCTTAATAGTGTTATGAATAATGGTGCGATTAAAGTCATTTTCATTACATGAAAGAATGTACATGTCAAATGTATGTATCGTATAATTGTCCTGTTGTCTATGATTTATTTTTCCTTATTTCTATACTTTTATTATACAGGTATATTTTTTCTTGAGTTTCTACCGTTTGTTTCGAAATGTATTTTATATAAATATAAGCTAACTACAGCCATATGGCAGTACATTTTACCAGTCTCACCATAGGCATTTGAAACTATAATATAAACCGTATAGAAATGTTAATCAATAGATAAATACATGAACATGGTTACAACTATTTTATTACAAACCATGGTTAATTTTCCTAAAGGTTGTAAAATGCTCTAACGTTATAGAAATCGCGTTGTAAAATGCTCTATAGAAATAATTTGCATTGAATTAAGGACGCGTGAATGTTGCCTTACGTCTAGTTTTTCAATGCGGACACAAAAACTCATCTAAGGCCCGATTCACATTTCTCGTTTTTTTTCCTTGCGCATATTCGTCATTTTAAATGCGGTGCACACATTTTTCTAGGCGAGATTGAAATTTTCGGAGTGCCGCGCGGGTCATTTGAAGAGAGAAAGAGGAGCGGGCTCGCGTTTTTCGCGCGGTTTTAGACGCGAAATGTGAATCGGGCCTAAATGTGTACTTTTACTGTAAAGCTTAGATCAGATGAGGATTTTACACCCTCCCAGATGCGTTCACAGACGGATGGTGTGGGAGAGTTCGCTGATACTCATCTCCAGAGCAGCTCCTTGGCATTTGAGTTTGTTGTTTCTGTACAGCCAGTGGCCCAAATGATGCGAGACTCCATTGAGTTGATTTCCCTGGGTCTCTCTTCAATTTTTCGCCGGTTCAAACGGCACGGTCCTGCGGGAGCCGGCGAATTTAGGAAAAGAAGAGAGTAATCTGTTCGGTGCGAAAAGACAGCGCGGCGATAGCGCCGCTTCGCTGACACAGCACGCGCAATTTCCGCGCTAAAGTTCCCGCGAGATCACATCTAAACCCTCCAATGGCTTCTTTCATCACAGCGGGCTCCGATCTGGCTGTCTTTCAAAATAAAGGCCTGTGTTCGCTTATTTAACTAAATCTGAATTATAGGAGTAACACAGAGGCTGGGTTGTGTTTTCGTTTTATTACATCCATATGTCAAATCGCGTTGTAAACGCAGAGATACATCGACACCGTAAAGAATTTTTAGGACGTTTTAGGAGTGGCCATGTGCAACAAACCACCGGCGCCGTTTCTTTGCTTCGCAACACGTTCATTTTAAGGAGATATTTTAAACGCAGTTCATATTCATCTGCATGCCTCAGTTTAATTATACTTTTTATTGAACGCAGAGATTGGTGACTGCATGCGCTGAGGCCAGGGCAGTAAAACTAAATCCATCTCAAATCGCATTCGCTTGGCATTTCGCCCAAACTTGTACACGACTATGGAATTGTCAGCAGCTAAATAGACGTTTGGCTTCGACTTCTTAAACCATCTCCAGCAACCCAAAAAGACAACATGTACCTTTGTCCAGCCGATTGGGAGCGTGTCCTATTCGCTGATCAAAGCTGGTGTACAGCATCACGGCCACCCATACTGTACTGAATGAATGGGCTAGGGGGGTCTGTTTGACTGGACTCAGGTGTGTGTGTGTGTGTGTGTGTGTATGGATGGATGCCCTCGAGAGCCCTGTTTGACTGGAAACAGGTGTGTGTCATCCATTGCTAGAGGTAAACATTATTGGAGAACATCTGTAGGCCGTCACAACACGGTGCGCCCAGCGCAGCCCCCTCCAATCTATCAGACTCGGGGGCTCTGTCCACCGACATCCCACCAGCTTCCATCACTCACGCCGGGTAGCGCGTCAGGGCGCGGGGGTCTCCGCCTGGCTCTCCCACCTGCGGTGACGGTCCGCTGAACTTGAGTAATGCTGTTGGGACGGTCCACGCTGGCAGCAGTGACAAAGACAAACACACACGCACAGGCAGCAAGAGGGACCCGTTCCACTCAGGTGGGCTGTCGGTGGGTGACAGGCGTAGGCAGGTGACCTCTGGTTGGTTTGACCCTTCCATCTGAGAGGTGCATGCGTTCATCCTAGTTTGATATCACACCCACAATGTCCTACTACCCTTTACCTACATATCCATGTCCTAGAAACAGAAACGTTACACTCGGCTGATCAAAACTAATAGCCTTTAAGCTTTAGATTACACTGTTGTAATCTAACACACATGTTTGTTCAGTTACGATAGTCGCACCATAAAAACACGTTTTTTTGGTACAAACATGTTTAATCGAGTTTTTAGCACCAGTACATATATTATCAAAGTTTGATCAAATCCTGAGAGGAACAAAGGCAGAGCTGAGGAAAAAAACGACAGCATTTTTATACAGTAAAGGATCAAACTAAGCACTGCCATTTGTATGGATTAGGATTGTTTGGCATGTAAAATGTGGCGAGTCGCTCTTTGGAGAAACTGCCCATTCAGTTTACAAGCGTCAGGTCGGGTCTAAATCCCGTTGGACAGCTCAGTTTGAACAATTTACTTCAGATGGCACCACGATAGGTGACAACACAGAATATTAACATGTGGCTAAAGTCAGTTGGATATACTGTCACAGGAAATACATCACGCCCACAAGGGTCAACCGTATGGAGTGTGCCCAACATCTAACAAAAAACAGAACAAATGTTTCCAATTCCAACTCCGAAACCCCAGAAAAGGACCATAAAAGAGAATTTTAGAGGCAGTGTTGTAAAGAAAATGTATTTGGCGTACATTTACAAGGTACATTTTAGACCGTGCATGATATGTATGGAACGCCGAGTGTTGGTGCATTCTAATTGGAGGTTTGTTTGAGTGACACTTGAGCGGTGTATTTGCGGTATGTACTATAGAATTGGAAGCGGTTGAGGCTTAACTCTGATCCTGTAATAGAGAGGTTTGGTTGGGATTTGTGGCTCGGTGGGCATTCGGCCGATCAGATGGTTTGGTTTGACTGTCTGATGTGGGATGTTTGTTTTGTACCGTGCACTCACAAACATTTACACACACACACACACACACACACACAGATCTTGTGTCACAAACATCTTACATTTATAAGTTATGTCAAACTAGTCCTCTGTAATATGTGCACATTAAAACCTGCCGATGTACGTTCAATGAATACACGTCGGTGGTTGTGTGTGTGTGTGTGTGTGTGTGTGTGTGTGCGTGTGTGTGTGCGTGTATCCAGTTGGAGCGATGCTTGCAATGCTTCCTCATACTAATTCTCCTGCGGCTTTGCCCGTCTGGGGGAAAACCCATAATAACAAGTCACATCATACACACATGCAAACTCATTTGCTCCAGCCACTGGTCTTCTAGCGGGGTGGTAGGGAAGAGTGTGTGCTTGGCAACACTAGGAGTGTGAAACACGTCGTCGCCGCATCTGCACACGAAAAGGTATGTGGTCTACAAGAGCACCTGAAAGACAAATAAATGTGATTACTGTCTTAGTGATATTGACCAATATTGTTTTCTTCACTATCATCAGCTTTTTAAAGGGACTGTTCACCCCCCCAAAAAAAATTCTGTCATCATTTACTCACACTCGAGTTGTTCCAAATCTATATACATTTCTTTGTTCTGATGAACACAGAGAAAGATATTTGGAAGAATGCTTGATACCAAACAGTTCTTGGCCACCATTGACTAACATAGTAGGAAAAATGACAATGGAAGTCAAAAGTGCCCAGAACTGTTTGCTTTCCTACATTCTTCAAAATATCTTCTTTTGTGTTCAACAGAACAAAGAAATTCATAAAGAAATTTATTCAAGATTTTAATAGTTCCCTTAATAATTGATAAGAATATTGATTTTAATAATTGAGTATATTTCTCATAAAATGTACTCAAATCCAGATAACTTCACATTTAGCTTTACTGCTCCATGCTCTTAAAGGTCCAGTGTGTCATTTTTTGGAGGATCTATTGACAGAAATGCGATATAATATACATAACTGTGTGTTCAGAGGTGTATAAAGACCTTACATAATGAAGCGTTATGTTTATATTACCTTAGAATGAGTTATTTCTGTCTACATACAGTACACCGCGGGTCCCCTTACATGGAATTCGCCATGTTGTTTCTACGGTAGCCCTAAACGGACAAACTGCTCTATAGGGAGCGTTTCGTAAATATGTTATCTCTCCCGGCAAAAAAACAAAAACGTGACGACATGTTTGTCCTGTGTTAGCCACCGTAGTGCTTCGAAAGGGAGGGGTGGAGTGAACAGCTAATATCTTCACATTGATCCATCAATGTATTTTAACAGTTCTACTTTTTTTCTCCCGAGTAATTCTGGGAAAAACATCTCTGGAATTCTGCTTTGACCAACCAAGCAATGAAAGCAGCAATCAGACATATCCATTTAAAACATACATTAAATTCAAACAGAGAAAGGCAGAACGGCGAACGTTATGAGAGGAAGTGTAAATGAGAGCATATTCTGGTACTATGAAAATGAGAAGCAAATGTGCAAGAACTGTTTGTATTTTTAGGCCTGTGAAGGTTTAGAGGTTGTGTGAGCGGACGAGTGTGTGTATTTGTGTGATCCTACACTGACACACTCATACATTCATAAACCCACATACACTCATTCACAAAACACACACACTGTGAAACATCCCGCTGTGTTTCATTTAAAATAACTGTCAGAGAGAGGCACTGTTACACAGACAGACAGGGGGCCTTTAACAGCTCAGAGCCCATCATCCGCACACACAGACTAAAGCTGACACGCATGCTGTCACACAAGTTCAGAGAATGATTTGAGCCGTCGGGTTGGTGTCACGTGAAGGACAGGAATGAAGGGAGAGGTGGAATTTAGGGAAAGAAAGATGTTGTGATGGTGACAGATTAAAGACAGAGAGCGAACATGCACGAGCTGTTTGAAATTGAGACCATACTGCTGAGACACAGATGCACGATTACACATCATAGACTTCTATGGTATTTTTGTCTATAATCATGATAGGCTAACTCTAAAAAACAAAAAAGATGAGCTTTTTTTAGAATATGAAATGTTTTTGAGGACACCCATAAAACGACTGCCCTTACCAACAAAATATATGGAAATATACTGATATTATAATGCAATATATTAAATAATATATAATAAATATAGATTTAAAAACCAGATATTGGAACAAAAGTGCTTGTATTTCATGCAGTAAATAAAAAGCAGCAATTGTATTAAGCTATATAGCAGCTATATTTATTTATTTATTGTAATTTTGTATTATATTAATAATATTATTCTTTATATTCTCAAATATATATTAAATGATTTAATATAGTGACAGTTAATATATAGGAAAATATATTCGCTTTGCTTAAGGGTGGTAGCAAAGTGAACCGGCATACATGCACATACAATAACACCATGTATTTATTTTATTGTGAATGTTCTTGTTTCATTTATCGATTATTATTATTTCCTTTTAATTATAATGTATGTAAAGCTGCTTTGCAACAATGAAAATGGTGAAAAGCGCTATATAAATAAAATTGAACTGAATTGAAAACATGCTCACCTTCCTCACAGGTGGGTCCCATCCAGGTAAGAGGACAGGCGCAGTGACCTGTGCGCTGGTCACACTCTCCTCCATGTGCACATTGACATCGCAAAGAACAACCTGGACCGTAAAACCCGATGTCACACTCTGAGCACGACAGAGAGAAGGAAGGTTAACGTTGAAAGTAAGGTTGGCTCATGTCTCTACTGTAAATGTGTGTGCGTGACGTCTGCACCTTTCTCACAGTGCTCCCCAGTCTTTCCAGGAGAACAGAGACACTGTCCTGTCGTTGGATCGCAGGGTGCCCCATCGCACTCACAGACTTCTGCACAGCCATGCCCGTAACGTCCGGCGTCACAACCTATTTCACACACAATAGTTAAAGTTACAGTAACTTGAATAATTTCATGTTTCATGATGGTGTTTTTTGGAATGACCGAATGAAATGACTCACGTTTTTCACACTGATCGCCGTGGTAACCTGGAGAACATTCGCACTGTCCAGTCACATGATCACACCGGTGGCCATGTTTGCAGTCACATGACTGTGCGCAGAGCTCACCATAAAAGCCAGCAGGGCATTCTGGGATATTGATGTATAACAAGGAAGTTTTCTATCATTTGTTTTGCGTGGAGCAGGAAGATCTCAGTGTAAGAATAAAGATGACTTGAACTCACTGTATTGGCAGGCGGGACCGTAGTATCCAGATGTACAGGAACAGCATCCCGTAATGCAGTCGCATGAACCATTATTCTGACACACACACTTCAGCTCACAGTTCACACCATAGTGACCTGGGACACAAGCTATGACATACATTTGATTTACTATATTACACATTATTAAGTATCATTTTTGGTTATTGTGGGACCTGCATCACTGTGTTTTGAAGATAATTTGAACATTCCTTTTTTATTCCTTTTTCTTTTTTTTTTATAGTGCGTTTGTGTGATTGTTTTACCTTGTTCACAGTGTTGGCCAGTCCAGCCCAGCCCACATCTGCACGTGCCATCCACAGGATCACACGCGCCTCCATTCACACATGTGCAAAAACTCAAACACTGTGGTCCGGATCGCCCCTCTGGACACACTGCATGAAAGACAATTGATCAGGCATTCATCATGGTGTAAAACCAATGATGAACTACAGAACACAAAGCTGTGGATAAATATGAGATAAAATGGTTGCTTTGTTTCGGTATGGTGAATTTTATAAGGTTGTGGATACAACTGGATGTCTTAGCTCTTAGATCTATAAGCTCTGTATTTCAACAAGTTGGGAAGATCTGTCTTCAATTTGAATGAGAGGGAAACCACATGAGGCTGGTTTACCAAACACAGATTGATCCACGTCCAGCATAAAATTATACTGTCAACAGTTTTTCCAGTGGATATCTTATTTTAGCATTAAACTATACTTGTGCTCAGAACAAAAAGGATTTTGTTGGTCGATTTATTTGGTTCTATCTTATTATATTATCTTTATTTGGTTTATTTAATTTTTACGTATTCTAAGTATATGGCTAATATTAAACATTTCATGATCACAACACTAACATTGGAATAACAACCGCAATAACGAATTTCTTATTTAGTACCTGTATTTTTATCATTTTATATAAATATCAAAAAATATTTATATGCATAAAACCGGCAAAAATATATGCCAATAGGGTGAGAAAACAAACTCCAATTCAGTTTGTTTTCTGAGTCCATGTATCTTGATTTACCAATAAAGAGTTTCTTTGCAAAAACAAACAAAAACTTTTCAAAAATCATGTCTTTTTATTATGTTAACATGTTTTTATTGTGTTAGTTAGTTAGTTCGTTTTTTTGAGTTATTATTACTTAATCAAAACAACCCAACTGCAGTTATATTAATATTAATTGGAATGCACAATAAAAAACATGATTTTTGAAAATGTTTAAAAACAGAGTTATCTGTTATTGAAAATGAATGAACTGTTCAAATATTTAGATATTTGTGCCAGAAAACAAGACAAAAACACTAAATAACTTAATAATTCATTTTGTGCAGTAAACATTCAACACTCAAAACGCATCATCATTTGATCTGTTGACAAAGCTCTGCTCCAGACAGTCTTCCAGTATCAACAACAGCACAGATGGCCTTATTTTAAAATAAGCCCTGCAATTCTCAATGACTACAATTAGCACACGTCCTCTCATCCTTCAAAATGCTTTTAAAGGGCCAGGCACATATGCGCTCCATCACACACACTCGTGCAAAAACACACACAAGTTTTCTCTAGATCATTAGTGCGACGGCAAAGTGGCTCTGATTTGGCAGCGCGGTAAAAGACCAATCATGTTTCTCTGGGTAATTTAGATTGGAAAAACAATAAGCCAATCGCTTTGATTTGCTTGCTTATTTATTTGTTTCCCCGCCAGCTCTGCCGACACGGAACACAGAGAACCTGCCACTTTTAGCTATCTGTAAACATTAAACATGGGGGACGTAAGCAGCGGCACGTCCGTCGGCGAATGTGAGCCGCCCCGCGCCGGCGTTGCGAAGAAAATCCCTCCTGGAAAGTCCCGTTCCATTCCCACTGATGAGTGATGGAACGCGAAGATTAGCAATCTGATCGCTCGCTTCTGTTCTTCAGGAAAATGGGCGCTGCGATCAAATTCCCTCACACAGGAAACAACGATTTGTTAACTTAATATTGTAAAGAAGCCCTGGGAGAGGATTGGGAAGAGGGCAGACTGAATTTTGGGGCGTTGTTTTGCTTATGAACTCATCAGAACTCTTATAGTTCCAACTCCAGAAAGACTGGAAGAAAAGTTGGCAACATAGGAGAGACGAGCAAATGAAAAGGGGAAATAGAGTAAGAATAGACAGTAATAGAAAGAGATGATGATCTACCTTGTTCACAATATTTTCCTGTTCTACCAGGGGCGCAGTTACACCTCCCAGTCACTGGGTGGCACTGTCCTGCTTCACCGCATGAACACACCTGAGCGCAGTCTCTCCCGTACCGTTCTGCAGGACACCCTGAGACACAATAATGTCAAGTCAAACACATGACATGTTCTTAAGTGCAATTATAGACCACAGTCGACTGAAAAGAACACAGTAGTCTTAAAGAAATGAAAAGTCTGTCATCATTTACTTACCCTCATGCCATTCCAAACCTGTATGATTTTCTTTCTTGTGCAGAACAAAAAGGAAGATATTTTGAAGAAAGCTGGAAACTAAACAACACTGGCCCCTTTGATTTCCATTGTATGGACACGATCCACAGAGACATTTCTCAAAATATCTTCTTTTATGTTCCACAGAAGTCATACAGGTTTTGAACATCAAAGGCCTAATTAAATGACTAGATGCGTATTTAAAAAGCTGAGCTACTTGTAATGCAATGGACAAAGACGTCCATCTGATGCATTTGGACATATAGCACAGATTCAATTCAAGAATACTGTATATCCTGTGTGAATGGCCTATGAAGTAACAAAGCTGTTAACATGGGCTCTGACGGGTTAATTTAGTTCTTACTGGTGCTACAGGTGGGTCCCAGGTATCCTGGTTGGCAGACACAAGATCCAGTCCTAAAGTCACATCGGCCTCCATTGGCACATCTGCATCTTTTTTTACAGTAGGGTCCATAGGTGCCCTCTCGACATCCTGTTTAATGTGTTTCAGGACTCATTTAAATGTGGCATTCTTCAAACTCAAAAATGAAATCACATAAATCAGAGTACTTCTCAAATACTGAAAGCAACAGCTGATTTTGACATGTTTACATTGTTAGATCAGTACAGTAAATCAAAATGAAAATGCATTAATCAAGACTTTGCTGAAATGGCCTTACTGAGGAGACAGCGGTTGCCATAGTAACCAGGTAGACAGGTGCATCTCCCAGTGACGTGGTGACAGCTCTGCTGGTCTCCAGAACAAGCGCACTCTTGAGAACAGTTCACGCCAAATCTGCCTCGAGGACACGCTGAGACAGAAAAATAATGAGATGCAAATACAGATGATTTTTACGTGTGCGTGAGTTTTCCATAGACATTTCAAGGCATGTTTATATACAGTACTCCTGAACAGCCACAGGTCTCGGACAGGAAGTAGATATGATACGGGGAGGCTAGACGTTTCATTTATCACCATTCAAACATGCATACGCTTTCACGAACGTCTAAAGTAACTGAGAGAAAACAGATTTGCATCTATCTGGAATTGTATGAGGGCCAGTTTTTAATTCTTCACATTGCCGTGAAACACCTCAAAAATGGCTTATAAGGACATCTAAAGTTCTCCACATAATTCGAAAGGCACACACATGCCTTGCGTCCACAGGTTTGTGTGAAGATTAGGTTTAGGGTATAATATTTATCTGTAATATTTAATGCAGTAAATACCATGACAGTATGTCTATACTGTGTCTATGAGAGGTTCGTGTGCGTGGAACAGTTAAAGGAACAGTTCACCCAAAAATCAAAATTCTGTCTTTATTTACTCACCCTCAATTTGTTCCAAATGTGTACAAAATTCTTCGAAATATCTTATTTTGTGTTCAACAGAACTTTATACATTTCTTTGTTCTGTAGGAACGCAAACAGTTCTGGGGCACTTTTGACTACCATTGTCATTTTTCCTACTATGGTAGTCAAGGGTGACCAAGAACGGTTTGGTTTCAAGCATTCTTCCAAATATCTTCGGAAAAAAAAGAAATTTGTACAGATTTGGAACAACTCAAGGGTGAGTAAATGATGAGAGAATTTATATTTTTGGGTGAACTGTCCCTTTAACTCCAGTGGCATGTATAAGAGATAAGCTCAGACTCCAGACTAAAGAAAGTACTTAGACGGTTGTCGTTAGCCATGTCTACGGCATGTGTGTGTGTGTGTGTGTGTGTGTTCTTATCCTCACACAGACAAAAACAAAGCCTGCTGTTTGAGTTGGCAGCTCAGCGCTAACCTTTATCAGATGTCTCACATCCACAGAGAACGAGAGAAAGAGGGCGGGGGGCGTTGAAAGAGGGCTGGGGAGCAGAACTCTACTGTTGTGAAAAAACATGTGGGGAAGTGTAATAAAAGGAAGTGTGTGTGTGTGTGTGTGTGTGTGTGTGTAGGGCTGTTTCAGCATATTCCAGCATGATGAATGGCATTAAACCTTAATTGTAAATTGATAACGGATGTTAGTGATTGTACCCGTCACATTAAATAAGATGGTTAGATGAATGGGTGTATAATGGGATAGATGGTAGAAAACACAGATGTCACCTAGTGAGCTACCTACAGAGGCAGTATTTTAAGACGAGTAAGCTCCAAAGTGAATCGTAGTTATCCCACTTCTAAGATACTTTCTAGAGGTTAGATTTCCTTATTTCATACCTCGTTCACCATTCAACTCTACTGATGTCATTTAAGACGGAGAGATTTCTTACTCGTCTCACAGCTGTTCCCCGTGTACCCTGCTGGACAGCCACATCTGCCAGTCACATGATCACAGGCCACGCCCACCGGACAGATGCATCTTTGCTCACAGTTTCTACCGTGCCAGCCAGGTGCACAGGCTATCCATACAGAAACAGAGACAGAAAACAGATGGGTTGAAACACACACAGAGAGAGAGCGGCCAGCAGTAACCCATGTGAACATTCCAGCATGTAATGGAGACAAAACACAGTAATTTGTGTGGTGACATGTGAATCGTGGCTATCAGTGCTTACAAACTCCTCACTATAAATCACCATAATCACTTACATCTTACTAACTTCGGCCAAATAAAGCACCATGCACACTGAGTGATTGCGTGTGTGTGTGAGGAGGATGGAGATAGTAAAGAGAACAGTCTATATAGGTACAGTATTGAAAAACATGCATAACAGAAAATGATATCATATTTAAATACCATATTTTGTATTTAATATTCTTTACATACATTAAATATGAATATATAAAGATCTGGAATGTGTGTAGTGAGTGTCAGTTTGGTGTGTGATTCGTCACAGGTGCATCCTGTCCGGCCAGGCTCACACACACACACACACACACACACACACACACACACACACACACACACACAGGCTTGTTTTGTGATGACAGGATGTACCATGGTGACACAAACACACCTGCTTACAGCCATCACCATAGAATGATTATCATTTAAATGGTATCCACACTGGATGCGGCGCGGCACGACAATCCCATTAGAACAAGCGTCCGGTGTAGACACGGTGTTACAAAAAAGAAGTTTATTCGAGCGTGCTACAGTATAAGTATACTTTGTTTAAACCAAAAAAAAAACCAGAAAGTACTTTACTTTTTATGTACTTCTTAGAAAAATACTGTTTACACAATTACACTTGACTTGAACTGACTTGATTTTAGGTAACTGGTCCGAAGTTAACCTCCGGTCTGTGTTGGGTTATAATATAACAATTTATTTTATAATTAAATCATATGAATGTTTTATTCATTGTATTAAATTAAATGAACTAATAAAGTAATAAACTACTTAACAGTTGCAGAGGTCTACCAGAAGTTAAGTTTGGGCACCTAACGTTTGTTTATGTTGTTGCCGCTGAAACCGTCTATCCTTGAACCTTGATATAGTATACCTACTACACGTATATAAAGAATACGTCAAAACATACTAGGAGTTTGTGCATTGGCCATATACAGTACCTGTATATTTAATTTGAGACCTTGAAAATCATTTTTTTGATGAATGTGAAAACACATCTGTATTTTTTCACTTACCCTTTTGGCAGTTGGTTCCAGTCCACCCCGATGTGCATCTGCACTGGCCGCTGACTGGGTCACATGACCCTCCATTGTGGCAGTCACATGACTGACTGCAGTTCTGACCAAATGTACCCGCTGGGCATGCTGCAACACAATAAAAACATATTCCAACTTATTTTTGTCAATACGACCCCAATCCAATGAATAAAGGACGAGCTGTTTTTAATGTACGTTTTGTGTTCAAGACATTGTGGATTGACCTCTTTACAAAAGTCTAAGCAGGCTGGCGAAGTATTTCCCATCAGAGATGTATCGATTCAAACCAGACACCACAATGATTTACAACTTCGAAAACAGGACAATGTTGTGTTATGCCAGGGGCCACACAAATACCTCATAACATCACTCAACTCCAGAGAGAGATTTCATCGCATTCAAGATTACGCTAAACATGTCATGGGAAAACCGAACGTAAAAATAAGACTTCACAGAGACTGATCTTTAACACAAACCTCACTTCATTAAAAAGAGAGAGAGCGAAAGAGAGAGAGAGAGATCTTTATTGGGCCCCTGATCTATTAAACTACTGACGAGAGATCGCATGAGAAGACGGATGGTACTAAACCGACGTGCCACAAAACTCTCTCTAAAAAGCATCTTTCCCCTATAAAAAAGACTCACACACGAAATTCCCCTTAAAAGCATCCATGCACAGTGGGCTAAACACAAACTTACACAGATGAAGGTTTTAAAAAGCATTCAACGGCAATTAAAAACAGAGATGCATTTATATATATAACCCGACACAGACCGCCGGGGGCATTCCCCCTCTCACAGCCCCACATTTAAAACCTGCAGCGGGTGTGTGTGATAAATGTCTCGCGAGGTCTGTGTTTGGGTGAGCTCATTTGAGAGATTGTCGAGTTATTTTGGTGCGAGGATGCGGCGTTCAGCCGGAGATGAGCCTCCATCACACCCCATTTTAATGATGTGGGCGGCTTACCCAGGATGCATTGCGGCGGTGCCCAGCCGGGGGTGCAGCGGCAGGCGCCTGTGATGTGGTGGCAATGGGCATTGTTCCCGCACTGGCACATCTGCGCGCAGTCCTGCCCGTAAAAGCCAACAGGACATCCTACGGAGAAGAGGAGATTTGAGTCAGCGGTGTGTGTGTGTTATAATCAGGGCTGGGGAGTAACGAAATACTTAGTTACGGATTTCAAATACAAAATTTGAGTAACTGCATTTCATTACAGTTACTTTTAAATGGGTGGTAATCAAATTACAGTTACATCCTAAAAGTATTTAAGATTACCAAAGTGATTACTTGGAATTTTTATGTTATTTTTTTCATTTAGACATTAATATAAACTGTAACAGGCAATTCATGTTAACAGCAATCTGTGATTCTCTGACAATCTGCAAAAGCATCCCAAACTACAGTTATGCCCATAAATTTCATACCCTTGCCGGATATGCAAAGTTTGAATAATTTTCTCAAAAGAAGTTATCCAGTAAGAAGTTGTCCTGAATAGGCTATTTCACACAATAAAAATTTACAAATAGACTACTCCAGAAGACAAACTGCCAGAATTTAGACCGATTGCCACATTAAAACATGTACATACCTTTGAATCTGTATTGTCTGTCGTTACCTGAATGATCAACCACTGTTTTCATGTTTTGTGATAGTTTTTGTGTGTCTTGTAGGGCTGTGCAATATATCGAAATTATCGAAATATCGCACATGTGCATATCGCGATGGTTTGCGATAAATGAGCTATTTAATTCTTCGGAAAGTTATGTATGGTCAAAGTTTTAGGTCGATGCGAAAAGTATAGTGTCTTTCTGGCACTTGGATGTTAGTTGGGATATGCGTGCGTGTGCATGATAGCGTGCGCGTGCTCTGGCGCAAGTCAATCAACAATCCGCGCCGCGAAGCTAAATTTGTTTTATTTATTTTTGTTTATTTACAAAATGTCAGATTTGTTTAATGCAACAGTAAAACATGGCTGTTCACTTTCAGAAGTTGTAGTGATGCTTTCTTTTTCCTAAAATAATGTGAAATATATGGTTGGTTATATCATTTCTTTAATATATTTTAATACAATTTAAATTGATTTTAGAAAAAGAAATATCGTATCGAATATCGCATTATTTAGCATGCTATCGCATATCGCATTTCCCCTCAATATCGCACAGCCTTTTGTTTAAGTGATTTTTAAGGTAATTGCGACTTTTGTCACACTGACTCTGGCTTTTTCCTCACAATTGTGAGTTTTAAACTTGCAATTCTGACTTCTTTTCCTAGAATTGTGAGACATACACTTATATTTCCTCGGACTATAATGTCCAACGAGGGAAACCAGTAAAACTGCTGCTGTTTTAAAAAATATGCAGAGGAAAGCCAAGTTCTCTGTTTGGTGATCCCTTTGATTTATGTAACTAAGTATTCCAAAGTATTCTAAAGTATTTAGATTAAGTTACAAAATGTGTGTAATCTAACGAAATACGTTACAGATTTCTTTTTAAAGCATGTATTTTGTAATCTGTAGCGAAAAACATTTGAAAAGTAACCTTCCCAGCCCTGGTTGTAATGAGCTATACATCATCGAAAATTCATGCTATAGATAGCCATCAAACAGCCACAGGATGTCAGGATTTTGATTTAAACATAATTAGGTCACTGTTTTACTAGAATCCATGTGGACGTATAAGATCTTCTGCTTACAGTACTCTCTCTCTCTCTCTCTCTCTCTCTCTCTATCCCTCTATCTGTTTTTCATGTCTCATTACCTCCTGAATGCTGCGTCTGAATTGCTCTCATCAGCATTAATTGCGTGATCTCATTCTCCACATGTGTGGCACAACCTCACCACATCAAAGTGTGTGAGGAAACACAGAGACATTTGAAGGAAACTGGAGAAACTGCTGAGCCCACAGGTTCATAGCCCAGGTACAAAAATACACCCAGAACAGGAATTATTTAAAGGAGCCGTTACCCAAAATTAAGAAATTGATTCAGAGTTGCTCATTTAAAGTTCTTTAAGTTCATTTTATTTATTGTTGATTTATAAGAAATAGTCTGAAGAGAGCTAAATGATTTGTGGTAAAAAAAACGTCTCTAGTTTTTCACTAAGTTTAGAATTGTATGTAATCAGGTCTGTAAAAAACCCAGCTGAAGTTTTATTTTATTTACTGTTTTCTATAAAATCTTTATACATAAAGAACATTCTGTGAACATAAACTTGATATGTTTAATATTGACTGAGTAAGGCCATGTCAAAGATTAAATTCAATGTTTAGGAAGCCAAATTATTTTGTATTTTTTATTCAAAATAATAAAGCTTAGTCAGTAAGTTTAAGTATCATTTTATAAATGCCTGCAAATGAAGCAAAGATCCGTACACAGACATTGGCATAAATCTCACAACAATTAAATGCGCAAAGGCCCCAAAAAAGATGAAAGTGCAAAAAGTGCAAACAAGTGCGCTTTTTGATCTCAAGATCAAGAGCGTTTCATCGGCCGCACGCGCCTGGCCCGAAGTTAACTTCCGGTCTGTGTTTGGTTATAATAGAACACATTTTTATATGTTTTTATTAACATTTTATTGTATATCAATTGTATTGAATTCAATTAAAACAGTTATTGATTCTTTCACTGTAAAAAATGACACGGATATTTACATATTATATTTATAATTATGGACACAATATAAGACAACATATTTTTAGTACTTGAAAGTGTATTTTTAACGCAATATTCCATGAATAAATCAAGTAAAATTACCTAAATTATTTAAGCACCACACATGATAAACTTATAAATACTAATTTGAGCATTGGAGTTAACTTCTTGATCTTTTTAAACTACAGTTTAACATTTATTATTATTTACAACATATATGATGTAAGAGTAAGCTGAGAGTTGTCTCAGTACCGGCATTAGCAGCAATACTATCCACTGAGTGAAAAAACACACATCATGAGCTCAAGCGCCACTCTTCTGAACGATGGTAACTACGACAAATACAAACAGAATCTCTTCTAAATCTTAAAGACAACTGAACAATAAACTCTATCAAGTCTTTCATTTTATTGTAAAGCACATAAAATATCACTTTTTCACAAAAGTGACTCTCTTCATGCTGTCGCATGCAAAGCATGCTGGGAACTCTAAATGAACTGCTCAGTTAGTGAAATTAACTAAAATAATTAATGCAGTCCCACCACAAAATAATTATAAGTAAAGATCCTTTATACAAGTTTAAGTGGGAAGTTGAATTCACTCAATAGATTTTTTCTATAATTTTAACTTCAATGTTGGTTTAAAAAACAAGAACACAATTGTATTACGTTAAGTTTACTCAAATATTTTCATGAAATCTACTACGACACAGAATCATTTTTACAGTGTTGCGGAGATCTTCCGGAAGTTAAGTTTGGGCCACTTAAAGTTTGTTTATGTTGTTACTGCTGAAACACATAAACATGATCTTTTTTTTGTCATTTGAATTACTTTGGTGCTCCCCGTGTCATGATTTGATTATGCAATTTTAGCCTGGATTTCACAGACAGGGTCACTTTTTTTACAAAAATGTCACTTACTGTTGGACATCTAATAAAAACCCACTGAGCATACAGACACTGGCTGACTTTAACACCCATACTGTACACACACACGCGTGTATGAAAACTGTAGTCTCTCTGTATGAACACAGCTGTAGACAGACACTCAGCGCATATGGCTCGCAGACGTGCACGATCGCCACAGATCTGTCTTATATTCGTCAGATAAGATCTTGTAAAGCACGCGTGTGCGTGTACCGGCAGCGGATGGCCGTGATCGAGTGCAGCCGGTAAAATGTGTTTCACGGCTGAGGCCCTCAGAGATGGAGGGCGATGATAGCTCATGAGTCCCGCAGAGCCACGTGCGTTTGTGTCTGCATTATTCAGCGGGTTTATATGGATAAGAAGCAGGAGAGACATCAGAGACTATGGAACATGAGCGTCTACATCCAGACGAACTACTGAGTTGAAAACATCCCAACACATCACAGGGCCTGATCTCTGAAGTCACAGGCTGATTTATTAAAGATGAAATCTGTGAATGTAAATGGCCACTGTGAACCAAAACAATGTGCTTTTGTGCAGCTAAATCGATGACTGTGGATTTGCTACACGTCGAGGCCCCTTAAGACCTGGTTCTGTTTCATCCAGATCTTCAAGTCTTTTCTGTTGATTTTGGAGAGGTTTTACTCTTTTCCCCCTGCCGTTCTGTTGGCTGTAATTATGGAATGAATGATAGCTTTCTGCTCCCTTATGGACAGATCGGTTTTGATAGATGTGTGAAAAATGGACGTTATTCAGGTGTGCCGATATCTTTATCAAAAAAAATGTAGAAAATATTTTATCGCCAAATAAAATGTCTGATCACCAAAGTTAAAGGTCCAGTGTATGGAATTTAGAGGCATCTAGTGGTGAGGTTGTGAATTGCAACCAACGGCTCACTCCACCCCTCTCTTTTGAAGCACTATGACACAGGGCTAAGATGTCGTCACGTTTTCGTATTAACATTTACATTTACATTTAGTCATTTAGCAGACGCTTTTATCCAAAGCGACTTACAAAGAGTTCAGGGAGCAATAAGCGATATGTCATACAGGAGCAATAATACAATAGGTGCTAATACAAAGTTACTAGTTTCAACAAAAGCCAGAACAATACCTGTTGAGAGAAAGAGAGAGGGTTAGTGTTTTTTCTCTCTCTGTCAAGTATTCATAGAAGAGATGGGTTTTAAGTAGTTTTTGGATGTTGTGAGAGATGTGGTTGACCGGACCGAGTTAGGAAGAATGTTCCACCAGGAAGGAGTTGTGAAGGACAATGAGCGGGAAAGCGATTTACTGCCCTTATGAGAAGGCAATACAAGACGCTGCTGGTTTGCTGAACGCAGGGATCTTGATGGAGTGTAGGAGGGTGTGAAAGTATGCCGGTGCAGGTCCAGTGATAGTCCTATAGGCAAGCATTAGTGACTTGAATCTGATACGGGCTTCAACCGGTAGCCAGTGGAGAGAGATGAAAAGGGCCGTCACATGAGCCCTTTTGGGCTGTTGGAAGACGAGGCGTGCTGCTGCGTTCTGAACCAGCTGGAGCTGTTTGATAGCCTTTGCAGGAAGACCAGCAAGGAGAGCACTGCAGTAGTCCAACCTTGAGATTACCAGGGCCTGGACAAGGAGTTGTGCCGCATGCTCAGTGAGATAGGGTCTAACCTTTCTAATGTTGAATAAGGCATATCGGCATGACCGCGTTGTCGTTGCAATGTGATCATTGAAGGACAGCTGTTCATCAAATATGACTCCGAGGTTCCTGGCTGTTTTGGAAGGAGTGATTGTGGTATTGCCAAGTTGGATGGTGAGATCGTGTTGCACCGTGGGGTGTGCCGGAAACACGAGGGTTCAGCTGGAGGTGATGCTCTTTCATCCAAGCTGAGATGTCTTCTAGGCAGGCTGTAATGAGAGCTGCTACAGTGGTATCGTCTGGGTGAAACGAGATCTGGGTGTCGTCAGCATAACAGTGATAGGAGAAGCCGTGTGCCCGTATGATGGGTCCCAAGGATGTCGTGTAGATGGAAAAAAGCAGCGGTCCAAGCACCGATCCGTGAGGGACCCCAGTGATCATGTGGTGAGCAGTGGACAGTGAGCCCCTCCATGACACCATGAAGGATCTGCCGGAGAGGTAGGATTTGAACCAGCGGAGAGGAGTGCCTGAGATTCCTAGAGATGACAGGGTTGCTAGCAGTATCTGGTGATTGACAGTGTCAAACGCTGCAGATAGGTCTAGCAGAATCAGGACCGAGGATTTAGATTCCACCTTGGCTAGCCGCAGTGCTTCTCTGACCGATAGCAGTGCAGTCTCAGTGGAGTGGTTTGTTTTGAAGCCAGACTGCTTGTCATCCAGTAGTTTGTTCTGGGATAGGTAGGAAAACTGCCCTTTCACGTGTTTTTGCAATAAATGGGAGGAGAGTGACAGGTCTGTAACTGTCGGTAGTAGAGGGGTCCAATGTGGGTTTCTTCAGTAGGGGTGTGACCTGGGCCTGTTTGAATGTGGATGGAAAAGTGCCGGTGAGCAGGGAGGTGTTGATGATGTGTGTGAGTGCAGGGGTGAGTGTGCTGGATGTGGCCTGAAGGAGATGGGAGGGGATTGGGTCAAGGGGACAGGTGGTGGGGTGGCTGGAGAGAAGTCTGGTGACTTCAGTGTCAGTCAGTGGGGCGAAAGAGGAGAGTTCAATGTTTGAAGTGAGGGTAGTGTGTACCGAGGTCTGAGGTGCTGAGAATTGTTTGCTGATGGATGATGTTTTCTCAGTGAAAAATACAGCAAAGTCCTCCGCAGTCAAAGATGAAGTGGGCGGGGGAGGGGGGGGGCAAAGAAGAGAGTTAAATGTCTTGAAAAGCTGCCGAGTGTTAGGTGCATTGCTCACATTGGTGGTATAGAAAGAGGTTTTAGCTGTGGTAAAACGGTAGAGGTTTTAAAAGCTGTGGTATTTACGAAACGCGCTCTGTAGAGCTGTTTGTCCGTTTAGGGCTACTGTAGAAACAACGTGGGCTGTGTCCGAAATAGCCCCCTATACCCTATCGTGCACTATTTGAGGGGACATCCATTTTTAGTGGTGTCCGAATTCATAGTGGACATTATTGAGTGCACTCATAAAATCCCATAATGCATCATAATAACGAGCGTACAACCGATGTACACTCACGGCTAGCTGCTAGCCATCTATTGTGACGCTCGCGCTGAATGAATTCCCGCGTCTCGGCAGAAGATGGCGCCCGCAGCATTTCCAGAGTGGCCGAATTTACTCCCTCGTTTTCACCCGCTCCTTAAAGTGGACTATATTAGTGAACTAATGTAGGGAATAGTGAATGAGGGTATAGTGGGCGATTTCGGACACAGCCATGGTGAATTCCATGTAGGGGGACCCGCGGTGTATGTAGATAGAAATAGCTCATTCTAAGGTTACAAAAACATAACACTTCATTACGTTAGGTCTTTATACACCTCTGAAGACAGTTATGTGTATGATAATGCATTTCTGTCAATAAATTAATTACACACTGGACCTTTAAAACACCTTTAGCATGTGCCGCAAATAACAACACATCAGTCCCCAAAATCTGTCTGTTTCCTCTCTATAATTTGCTGTATACTTTTCTTTACCTTAAAACGCACGAATATTTTGAACACTAGCATGCAGTAAAGTGCCTGATCCTATATGTGCGAGTGAGTTTTTAACTCTGACAGGACTATGTTTGGCACTCCGTGTGTATGTCTGTGCATTGTGGTTTGCTCATAAACTGCTTCAGCTGGATGTGGCTGTCTCATTAAGGAGAGCGTGCTGTCATGGATCCAGCAGGGTGTGTGTGTGTTAGTTAGTGGCTGTAGATTTGTAGACTGACCACTGAAACGCAGATGTGATTATGTAGCTGAAGGTCATATAGGACAGTAACGTCAACTTGTTTGGAACACAAGATTTGAGTTTCCTTAAGTGCACCGATGTCTGTCAGGACACACAAAACAAACATTTTGATGTTGCCTGAGTGGGTGTGATGAGTGAGCGTTTCACTCACAAGCATTCCATTTTACACACAGACACACACTTGAGATTGTATGATGGGTGGCTGCCTTCTCAAACGGATTGAGACTTCCTGTTTCTCTGGTGAAGAAGAGGCCCCGGTGCATTAGGGGTATGAAACATTCCTTTTGGAAATAGAAAGAGTTGAACAGGAAAATATGAAGTAACATGCATCTAGATAAACAATAGTTCTGCTTATCTGGTTCCATCAGACTCATGCAGGGAAGCAGGCGAGTAGTTTAAATGCATGTGTATCTGCCTCTGGGATTATGATTATGGTGTCTGTAAATGTGTGTGTGACCGCGTTCACTCACTCTTTTCACAGCGAGTTCCCATCCAGCCAGGGGAACAGGTACAAGCCCCACTGACATGGTCACAACTGGCTCCATTTTCACAATCGCATACGCTAATACACTCTGCTCCATACCAGCCTTCGGGACACTCTGAAACGAGGCATCATGGGAAAATTGGTTGTTGACATTAAAGTGTAAATGAACATTTATTTACTCACTCTCGGGTCATTCCAAACCGGTATGACTTTTTTCTCTTTTGCAGAACACAAAAGAAGATATTTTGGAGAACGCTGATAACCAAACCCCATTGACTTCCATTGTATGGACACAAAACCACTGAGACATTTCTCAGAATATCTACTTTTGCGTTCTGCAAAGTCATACAGGATTCGAATGACATGACGGTGAATAAATAATTATTTTTAGATGAACTATTCATTTAACAGAAGCTGTGCTGAGCTCTACCAACTCTATGTGTAGTTGTACTATATTGCCACAAGGTGGCAGCATTTACATATTTTTGAAAATCTATTCCTTAACTGAATACGCTTGGCCTTTCACACGGATCATCAATACAAATAAAGAGGGCAAAACTATGAGAAAGAAATAAAGTAAGCAGGTAAACAAAACAGACAGTACGAGGACAGGTGTGATGGTCATACTCATGTGACACTGTTCTCCTGTGCATACAGGCTCACACACACAGCGCCCACTGCTGGCGTCACATGTTACTGCATTACTGTCACACTGGCACACAGTGGCACATCCTGCACCCCAAAAACCTACCTCACCAACTAAATGGTAAAAGTGTGCTATGAATGTGAATTGATCGCACATACATACACACAAAGCCAAATGGACACAAATTAAGAATCAAATACACACCTGCAGAGCAGTTATGACCAGAGTAACCAGGTGGACATTTACACTCTCCTGTTACTGGATCACAGGTAGATCCAGAGTGACAGGAACAGCGGAACATACAGCCTGAACCAAAGGAGCCTGAAGGGCATGCTGGGATGGCAGAAAACATTTTAGACAACAGTACTGTGTAGTTCTTACTTTAGTGTATTTGACACTTTTAATTGACCAACTTTAGATAAACTAATAAATCACTGCTAAACAAGATATTTACAATATAGAATCAAATATAATGAAATAATATTTCCATATATCGGAACCAAGTGCTTATATTTTCATTACATGACAAAAATATTATCTAAAGGTATTTGCTCGTATATTTAAAAAAACATATTTTACAACATTTTATATGATATTATTACACGGCTCATTTGAATGCTTGATTCTGATTGGCCAGTCGCGACATTCCAAGGGTTGTTCTTTTCAAATAATAACCGCTCAAAACTAATAACACATGACCGGTACTACTTGTATGTTTAATATCCCTCCGCTCCAACAAAGGTTACCGTCTGGCGCCATCTTGTGACTATATCTAAAACACTTGTGACTATATCTTTTCGCGGAAGGTTTACGCTTTCAAAATAAACCATTAATAAGCTAATAAAATGTTTCAAATTCATATTTTTTGTCCAGTTTTTTTCTCATGTGGCAAGTAGCCGTGTAATAAGCGGGATAATGTACAGGCAGCCGGTTGTTGTCGCGAAATTAGCCCCTTCAGTGTGATACAAGACCGTCCGCTTCGCGTCTGGTCCTGATCACACTGTCGGAGCTACTTTCGCGATAACAACCGGCTGCCTGTACATTATCCCTTACATATTTTTACAAAAAGGTCATTGTGAAAACATAAAAACTTCTTTCATTAGGAAACTAAAATGTATTTAATAGGAAAGGGCACTCCGACAGGATGTGACAACAAAAAGATTTTGTACGAATAGTTGTGTTGTCGCTTTCCCAAAGCTCCACCTAAAATCACACCTGTCTCACAAGCTGGACCTGTTCTTCCCGCAGGACACCGGCACGCTCCCGTCCGGGGGTCGCACGACTTTCCTCCACAGTCACATGTCTCCTCACAGTTCATACCGTACTGACCGGCTTCACACTCTGTGAAAGGGTGAATGTGAGTGAGAGGAAAAGACAGAAAGAGATTTGGTTTACACTGGCACTGTCTAAATTCTTTTCCCACCCAAAAGAAAGAAAACTACTGTAGTCTAATCTCCATAAACCTCCCTTCAATTGCCCAGAATTCCCTCTGAGGGTTGGATAAAAGAGCCGGTTTTAACATCGAGAATAAACTAAGATCTGTTTAAGGCATTAAGACTTATAACTAAAACAGACACTTTAGAAATGTTATTAAAACATGTCGAAACCCCTGCATGTTTCCAAAGTTCTTAGTGAACAGAAGGGAAACGCATTTATAAACACACCCATAATGTGTGCTAATATATCATTTTCACAATAGAACAGATTTCATTGTAATAGCTGCATAAAACATTTACGCCATGACTTTCTGTCTGTAATAGAAAGCTACTGAGGTGAAATGACTGACATTCTGGGTAGTGAAATTACTGCCACTCACAGCTGTCAGTTTGATTTCATCTGTCAGTATTTAAGTACATCTACTTCTTATTTTGAAGAGTGATAGATTTGTCAGAGTTCATTCTGTACACATTAGAAAAACTAGTACTGTAGCCTGTACTGACATATGACAACCACTAGAGGGCAATCCAAAGCTATTTTTCTCTGTGTTTGTCGGGTTAAACTGGCATTTCCTACCCATCAGGCATTTCTCTCCATGGTCTCCAGGAGGGCATCTCTTCTGACACTCTCCAGTTTTAGGGTCACATGACTCACCAAAAGAGCAGTTACATCGTTCACGGAAACCATCACCGTAAACACCCTCCTCACATTCTGCAAAGAAGCATTAGATTGTAGAGCGGTCACGATAAACCGTCGACAAATATCACGTGATTTATGCACAGCTTTTGAGTGAAGTACGGGAAAATGCTGCTGCATCCGAAAGCCAGAGGGCGCACTCGTGCGGAAACTCCAAATACGCACCGCAGAAGAAGACCTTAACACGGTCTAGAATCTAGGAAAATGCCTATGGACATGTGTTTTTATCACTGTTACTGAAGCCTCATCAGGTATTTTTATGATAATAAAGTATATTTATAATGATCATGTTTGACGGGTGTTGCTTTTTCAAATGCACATTATAAGCGACTCAAACTCGCACTGCTATTAGATCGAGCAGCATTTCCTACTGATCCCAGAGCCGTGCTTCAAGGACAAGCTACGCATTAAAACAAATATCGACACATTGCATATCGCAGACAACTCGATTACAATAGGATTTAGTGGTATCGCGATAAATTCGGCTTGACAACAGCTTAAAAAAGACTGTAGATGATGGTGTACCTGTCTGGCACTGGTTGCCGTGGTAACCAGGTTTACAAGTACATGTGCCGTTTTGAGGATCGCAAGAGAACGCGTTTTTCTGATGGCATTCGCATTCCTCCGAGCAACCTGGACCGTAGGTCCACTTCGGACAGGCTAATGGAGAGAAACACAATCTTACTATATATCCTCACTACACATTTATGTCCTAACAAATTACAGTTCTGAGTTATGTATGTTTCTCATAGCATAGTGAGCTGCCTGTATTGTATTTTTGCTCACCTCAGACATTCAAAAAAGTTTTGCTAAGTTGTATACACTGTTTTTGTATCTAATGCTGAAATTTTGTCTTAGTTCAAAGTTGAATGGGGTTGTGTACACTTACGTAGATGGCAGAATTTGCCATAAAGGCCAGGGGCGCAAAGACATCCCCCATACAGACGGTGACAGTGTCCATTATTGGGACAGTTACACCTCCTCCGACAGAACTTCCCATAAAAACCCTGAAGACAACCTGGAGACATCACACAACGCTTGATAGGAGTTCAACATGTTCAGCTACAGTTTCACACACCACATTACATCATTGTCTTCAAGATACAGTTATCTACGAAAAACTTTAATCTGAGAGGAAGTTCAAAAATATGGAGAGAAAAGAAATGATGATGATGAATGACGTGATGAGGAGACGCTCCACTGTGGCGCAAGGCGTTTAACCCCGGGAGCTCTAAGGGAACTGCAACTTAAATTTACATCTACATGAATTAATTTAGCAGATTCTTTCTGGCAAAGAAATGTAGAAACCAAAGTGGTTGATCATAAAGATCCAAATGGATTAAGATGTTCTGCAAAATACTAAACATTGACAAAATAAGAAAGAAAAAGCATGTACCGTTTTCACAATGTAGACCCTGGACCCCTGGAGGACACACACACTTCCCTGTCACTGGATCACAGTGGCCTCCGTTCTTACACACACACAGACTGTTGCATCCCACACCGTATGTCCCCTCAGCACACGCTAAGAGAGCGAGAGAGAGAGAGAGAGAGAGAATGCATAGATGTGTCACAAATTAACTTTCTACAACAAGGTACAAGTCTGTAGTAGACTGTATGTTCTGCTGAGTTTAGGATAGATAAAAGTCATGGATCTGCTTCACCGTGGGGCATGATGGGATTTCTGTAAGTAAGCTTAATTACAGCAGCAGACTATATTGGAGAGCTGTACATCAGGTAGATGAAAGAAGAAAAAACAGAGGAACAGAGAAAAGGAGCCATCTGTATCTCATTAGGCAATGAACTCTTGCACAGATGCACTCCTTAACATGTTCTGGAGATACAAAAATGTGCTTGCTGTGGTAACATCTGAATGAACAGAAGTATTATTTAGATACGATTTTCAAAGAAGAAAAGTGTTTCACACTATTTCACAATTTTTCTGTTTTAAAATATGTCATGCGTTTTTATGCACCATTTTTGGGACTTTTTGTTCCACTTTGTGTGACAAATACACTTTGGTGTATTTTAGGTTAAGACATCAACGCCGGTCAGAGGTCAGTGATAAAACACTCACATTCATTGCAGATGATCCCAGTCCAGCCGGCCGGACACATGCAGTGATCGTTCTCCACCGAGCACATGCCTCTATTTGCGCAGTCCTCACAGGTCAAACTGCAGTCTTCACCGAACAAGCCATCCTCACACACTGAAACACACTCAGAAATTATATATTTTTCATGAATGAGACAAGCTGTCACGTCCTATTGCTGGGGCGAACCCGGACTGGATGCCTGCTGGGTTCATCGTCCGGGTCCGCCGCTGCAGGCGTCCAGTCCGGGTTCACCCCAGCAATAGGACGTGACACAAGCCCTTGTCAAATCCACAGGTGACTTGGTTTGTAGGCATGAGAGTTTCTCTCACTAGTCTTGCTGATGGCGTTCAGTTCCTCCCTCTGTTCTCGGCTGTGTGTGTGTGTCGAGTGGAAGTCGTGTGTGTCATCATCATAAGGTCATCTTAAAGCAGCGGTGTAATGAAGCAGCTGAGGGGGACGACGCAACAACAGGTCCGGCAAACGAAGCACATCCTGCTCTGAATCTTCATCACCCACCACATCGTCATCTTCCTCATCCAGAACACTCCTATAGAGAGCTGCAGACATACAAAGACAAGCACTCAAGGTCTGAGAAATGATACATACAGAAAGAAATAGAGCGATATAAGACATTTGGGTCAAAATGTCAAACATTTCAAACGGCACTTTGCATCTGAACTCTTCTTACTGTGTTTTGTTTTAGATTACTTTTCTTTGACTCTTTTCTTTTTGTCTTAGATTACCTTTTTAATATTAACAATCTTTGCCGGTTAGGGCAGTCACAAAAGGTCGTGGTCTGGTTCTTGTACTCACGTAAGCAGGATCTCTGGTCATAGTCCAGTCTGAAGCCCACCTGACAGAAACACTCAAAAGAGCCCAGAGAGTTCACGCAGTACTGGGAACATCCCGACGTTTCGGACACACACTCATCGATGTCTAGACAGAATGAGTACACCAGTTCACAACTTTAATGTTTCGCTGCAGACACTCAAATGCAAAATGCTCTTTTTAAGAACACATGGATGAAACGTCTAAAATTGGACACTATGCTTTGGAGAATATAAAAAAACAGAAAATGACCATAAAGCAAACACACACACCATCACACGTGCAGCCGCTGGGACTGAGTGTGTATCCAGGTTCACAGCTGCACTCATAGCCTGCTGGGTAATTCGTACAGTGTTGACTACAGCATGCGTCCCAGCTGGCACACTCATCAGTGTCTGTGGACGACACGCACACAAGCATTTCATCTTCTTTACAAGAAAACAAAATCAGTTTAGTTCATCAGGTGGGTCTTCATACCTATGCATGTTTGGAGGTCCTCAGCAAGCTGGTAACCCTGGTTACAGGAGCACAGGGGGCCGCTGGTGGTGTGTTCACAGTGATGCGAGCACCCCCCGTTATTTTTATCACAGCCGTTCACAATCTCCATTTCTATTCCTGCAGGAGACATCGTTCCATTATATAAAACAACTGTTTTACATTCATACAATTTCAGATAAAGTTTTAGATTTTTACTATTAAATTACAAAACGAGCGAATTATATTGAAGTTTATATTGTCAATATTCCTCTTGCGTGTTTGTACTTACGGTAGCACTGCTTCCCATCAGCACCCAGCTCGAATCCAGGATTACACACGCATCTGAACGACCCCGGCACGTTAACACAGCCGTGAGCGCATTTAGCCTGACCGGATACACACTCATCTATGTCTGAGAGAGCACAGAATCGGACAATGACAATATTAGAATACACCAGTGTTAAACTCACTATTACTATAGTGTGACTGCAAGGACATAATCCAAAAATGAAAATGCTTCCATCATTTATTCACCCTTATCATGTCATTCCAAACCTGTATGACCTTCTTTCTATCACAGAACACAAATGAAGAACTTTTGAAGAATGTTGGTCACCAAACAACACTAGACCCCACTGACTTCCATTATATGGAAACACAACCACATTTCTCCAAATATCTTCTTTTGTCTCGCACATAAGAAAGTGTCATATGCAGGTTTTAAATAACAAAAGGGCAAATATATGATGACATCATTTTTATTTTGTACTCCCCCCTCCACTCTGGATAAAACATATTGGTCAAATGCAGCATAAATGAGCAAGGGTTGGTTTCATAAACATACAGCCGTGAGACCATTTCCAAATGTTTTTCTTTTCTGAATTTACAATTTATAGGTACAGTATATTTAGGTTAGTTTCATTCTGTGAACTACTAACAATATTTCTTCCAAATTTGAAATAAAAATGTTGTTTTTATTTGCATTTATCTGCAGAAAATGAAGACTAGAGAAACGGGTGAAAATAACAGAAAAGATGCTCTGTATGCTTCAGACCTCAAATACTGCAAAGAAAACAAGTTCATGCTCACTTTTAAGCATGATAACAGTAATATTTGTACATGTAATTATAGGAAAAGTTGACTTTTATGTCATTAAGATGACTTTATGTCACTCCTGAGGTTTGATTTTGCTGAAATTCAACAGACTGGAATGGCCACGATACATGTACACGTAGAAATGCTGATTAAATGAAAATTAGCAATGGTCTCTTAAATTCTCCGCAGCTGTGTATATGCACTGACCATCACATGTTTTGCGGTCGGTCGCCAGTCTGTATCCTGGTGTACAGCTGCACTGAGCCTGTCTGTTCACACTGCTGCAGATTTGAGAACATCCACCATTGCGTTCCTGACAGGAGTCCTTCACTGAGACAGCACAGCACACACAGTGTTCACATGACAACTATAACAAAATTACTAGAGTAAATGAATCCAAAGACATTGTGCTTGTGTGTGAACTTACATTCGCAGTGTTTGCCGTCTCTCTTGAGCTGGTAGTCACGGCGACATTCACACCTGTACTGCTCATTCCCCAAGTCAACACACCTGTGCTCACACCCACCGTTCTTCACAGAGCACGAGCTCACCGCTGGAGAGCATCACACACACAACCAGTGTTGGGTGTTACTAGTTACTAAGTAATTAGTTACTGTAATTTAATTACTTTTCCCTTGAAAAAGTAAAGTAAGGGATTACTCTAATTTTTTCTGTAATTTAATTACAGTTACTTCTGATGTAATTAAACTAAATACTTTGTGTAATATATGTGTGTGTGTGCAAGGAATGGACATCAAAATTCAAAGTCTAACTTTAAAATCTGTGCTTTAATGTATAATTCTCACATTTGTAATACTTTGGTCAGTTAATAAAAATACTTAATGTAGATTAATATTATTTATTTGAATGAATGAAAAGAGCCGTTTCATGACTATCATTGAATCACTTAACAAATCAAGGTTGATGTAGGATAGAAGGTAATTAGTAATAAGTAATTAAATACTTGTTGGAGAGAGTCATTTGTAAAGTAATCAAATTACACTATTGAATATGTAATTAGTTACTAGTAATCAATTACTTTTTCAGAGTAACTTGCCCAACACTGCACACAACACACTGGAGTCATCGTCACAAGAAAACAAATCTTGTACTGACGGCGGTGAGATTCGGACCCAGACACCACGCTAAACAGCAGTGATGTAGTCACATGACTCACTGAAAAGATCTCGTGATGACAAACTCAGATTCTACTTTTGGAAAGGATGTAAAAAACGTTGATTTATTTCTCCGGATCAAAATCCAATTTGGATATATTGGGAGATTTGGAAAGGTCTTGTTCTTTTTCTGTGCTTGATGAGGTTTCCATTTGTCCTGTCGGGGTTTGGCAGATTTATGGCAATCTCAGGGGGGAGGTCAGCGCTCCGGTCTCACTCTGATGACATAGCCAGGCCTGTCGCAGTTTGATGACACATCCAGACACAAGTAAAACAGGACAGAGGCTGTTTTAGGGTGATGAGAGCAACAGAGCCAGCGCTGAGCGAGCTGTTTTAAAGCCGTTTGCTGAGTTAGGCAACCTGCTGTTGATCTTCACACAATGCATCACAATGCTACACGCATTAAATCATTAATTGGATGCTTTTTTACGCACTGTGACAATAGCACATGTATAGCCGGAGTGTTTGTGCCTGCAACCATTGGGTTACCAGCTTGTATAATAACAATCTTACCTATGCATGTGCGAGCGTCTGCGTGTATGCGAAATCCCTCACTGCACTCGCAATGGTACGAGCCGAGTGTGTTCACACACATCTGCTGACAGCCTCCATTTAGTTCCTCACACTCATCTATATCTGTTTATGAAGACATACACAAAATAAATAAAGCAATAAATAAGCCATGACGTGCCTCAAATGGAAAATAAGATGCATATATTTGTTCAAATAGTACAGAGAGAATAGCAAAATAAAGTTGACATGAAGCAAAGTTAATGAAGGTCTAGCTTTCAAAGAAGTGGATGAGAAAGAAAAAAGGAAACATTTTAAGAGAGGATGCTTACATAACCCCAATTAAACTTTGTGGGAACACAGGTAATGAACAATAAAATACCACTTCAGTTGCTAAACTTGACCTGGACATGTGCTGGACATGACATCATCTGATTCTTTATCTGTTAACTCACACAAATGATGTCATTGTTGTTTCCTTGTTTTTATTTGATGTACCCTCATAAATTTAAATTGTCAGGGATTCAAAATTAGCTCTCAGGACAACGGAACAAGAACAAGATCTGTGTCCAGACAAAAGTAACATCTACACAATCGAGGTGGGAGGAAAATGGCATTTTCTTACTGTAAATCTTTCAATAAATCATTGAATCCTTTGTTGATAAAAAAGACTTTCAAAAAACAATTCACAATGCTTTATAAACTAGTTTTTCATTTTAGAATCTACAGTACAGCTTTTATGGAGCTGCTGATCTTTCATTCATGGGAATTTAGAGTTTATACAACATCTGCTAAACACATTGGATTTGTATACTTGTGTGTGTATATGTGCATGTGATGTCTTTTAATGTCTTTTCTGCCTTGACACAGAACTGTCCAAAATGTACTTTTTTAAAAATCAAACTTTATCAACTTGATTCAATCAATTTATAATAATAACATAATAACAATAAAAGACAGTCCTTTGACTGGATTTTTGAATGTTGCTAGTGATAATGAACCTCTTTGACCACAATGAATTATATGAAAGACAACTGACGGTCAATTTGGAACTGAATCCTATTTCAGATTTCTCTTTGATTAGTGTAAAAATGTCACAGACGCATTTAAATATAATATTAAAATCTACAAAACAATATAAGCAACAGTACTCGAAAGGAATCTCTATTTATATTCATTAACAACATACAATTTACTACTTGCTTTCACACTCTTAAAAATGAAGGTGCTTCACGATGCCGTAGAAGAACCTTTTTTGTCAAAATGGTTCCATAAAGAACCTTCAACAACCAAAGAACCTTTCTGTCTCACAAAAGGTTCTTTGTGGCGAAAAAAGGTTGGAAAGAGATGGTTCTTTAAAGAACCTTTGACTAAATGGTTCGTTCTCTTTCTGGAACCAAAAATGGTTCTTCTATGGCATCGCTGTAAAAAACCTTTTAAGCACCTTTATTTTTAAGAGTTTCCTCACCTGTGCCATTTTAGTTCAGCAGGACATGGGACAACAGTTTAGATCGTATTTCCCACACTAACAGTTGATCTTGGAACAGATGTAAAACTACAAACCTTCTCCATCCACAAGTCTACATTAAGACCGTTTAAAGCACTAAATGGTTTATACTTTCGGCTTCTTTATCAAGCCTTGGTTATGAGAGAGTCACTCTGATGATAAGCTAAATTGAACAAAAGCTAAATTGTCTTTACCTTGACAGGACTTCCCATCAGGCCCTAGTTTACTGCCATCAGGACAGCGGCAGTAATAACTACCAATTGTGTTACAGCATGAGCCTTCACATCCTCCATTATTGTACGCACATTCATTTTTATCTGCAGAGAGAGAGAGAGAATTAAATATCATTAATGCATTTTATTTAAATCTTTTATTTATAAACACAATACAGTATTTAAAAAAGAATAATCTTCTGACATTTCTAGGTAAAAAATAACCCTAAAGTTTGTGCGTGCGTTTGTATTGATAATGTGTGTTTCTGTAAAGCCTCAGAAACCAAGGATGGGTCGCCAAAGAAAAACACCCAGGCCACACCCACACTTGGTTTCTAAGGCAACACAGCATCACTGGCATCTCACTCTTATGATGTCACATACACAACTGCCCTCATTAAAACAAGCATGTACATACACAGACATTTCTCTCATTTTGTAGTATGAGCTCTTTTGGAGCCATGTGACACAGCATTGACCTTCAGCAAACATGCCATAATAATGCAGAGTGAGTGATTACAGCATCATTCATGTTGAAAAAGGAAGACAGATTTAAGGATGAAATGAAAAGCTAAATGCTCTATCTTTGGTTATTCTATTAGTGAGCTTTGGCAAGTTTCTACAGACTTCGGTCAGCTCTTCCAAACAGGAAGAAAAGAAGGACAAAACAATTCATCATCTGTTTCCTAAATTAAAATATTTTCCTGGGTCACTCTGAAATGATGCTAGAATTTGATTATAATGGGATGTCTCCAAGCAAGAACCTTTGTGTCCCTAAAGATACCAATACATGTCTGCCAATACAGGACAAGGTAATCACAAAAATGTAATCTAAAGTTACAGAGGAAATATTGTAGATCTGTTCAATGTTAAGCATGTTATAAACTTCATAAAGTCCTCAAAAACATTTCAAAATGCCTCTTGTCTTTCAGCGTAACAAGTTGTGGTTTCTGAAAAAATAAAACAAATTGGTTTTTGCCAACTTACACTATACAGCATATAATCATCCATCTTTCTCTGCCTCCTACTGACAGTGAAACGCAGCGCAGAAACAGGCCAGAAAGATAGAAATAGCTGATTTACAAAAAAAACACACTTCATTAAATTCTAATCTTTTAAAGTACTTTGAGCGATATTCCAATGCCACGGTTTCTTTTTGCACTAAAACAATTTATATCAGACTATGACGTTCGTGAATGAATAGAAATAAATGAAAGAATGAATGAAAGAAAGGAAGGAAGATTATTGTCACAGTTAGACCTTTAAGTTTCAAATATGAACTTATTGTCTTATAGCTCACTGTAGGTCCTGACTAATGAGTCTCAAAGGAAAGATCTGGTATTTTCATATCTCTTTATATCTACTTTATCTTCACACATGGTAAAGTCTTCTGTCATCTCTTAGGGTTGTGAATGTTTTGAGGAACAGCAGATGCGTCTCAGGAATATCCTCTGTCGTTTCACGGGGAGATCTTCCTTAATGCTTTAGACAGAGTGGTCACAAAACCTCCAGAACCTTAAGCTAACAGTGTCCTATCAGAGAACAATAAAGTTACTAAAAAACATGACCCACAATCAAACCATAACAAAGAATCAAACAATGAAACCAACTAGACGTTTATTCAGGTGGACTCAATAAGACTCAAATGAAAAAAGAAAGAAAGAAAAGAAAGAAAATAATAAATTAATTAATTTAATTTAATTAAAAACTCAAAAATTCTGTATGTCAACAGTTGTTTTATTTATTCTATTTTTAGTTATTAAGGAATTTTAGCCCAAGCACCTTGTCTGAAACAAGTTGATACTTTAATGAAAGATGACCGAGAACTCCAGTAAGTCTCCTGAGCTTTAAAAGAGAAACTTTTGAGCAATAAATGTTCTGCCAATAACTCAAATATCATAGCAGTGAATATTTACGGCTTTGTCTCGGGGTATTGGGTAGAAGCAACAGAACATTCCAGCACACGCAGACAGATCATGTATGGTTTCTCAATCTCTCATGAGATCGCCTGCTGAGTGGAGACGTTAGAGTCTTTAACTTCTTGAGTTCATGCTGGAATAACATTTAAAATGCTATTTTTGTGCTAACGTATGTCAGACTCGCTACTTCCTGAAGTTAATCTGAATAACAAGAAGATCAGACCTACTGTTGGTCTCTCTCTCTCCTATATGGAGTAAAAACGCAGCTCCCAGCTTCACAGTAAATACTGTTGAGGACTCTGATTTCACTGCCTGTGTTTTGCTGTGCAATAATCCTTCAACCCCACAGACCAAGTTTCCGTTTCGGCGGCCTGTGTCTGGCAGAGGCTCCAGCAGAAGTGTTATAGTTGAATGTTTTCCACACCAAACCAACACACAGCGTGTCAGTATCCCTTCATTAACACAACGGGATGGATAAGCATTCTTTTAAACAGCCTGCAATTTGACTGAGGACTTTAATCACACAGAGAGAGCGTGGGAAACTTTTTTCATATTGTCCTGGTCTTATCAGTGCATATTACTATATAAACATAAATATTGCATTTAAAAAGTCAACAAAAATTTACTTCCACTGTATGTATGTGTGTGTGTGTGTGTGTGTGTATGTGTGTACCAAGTAAACCCTACGGTATGGGGACAAAATGTCCCCACAAAGATGGCAATATCCAAAATCCTTGTCCTTGTGGGGTCATTTTTTGATCCATGAGGAAACAAGCTTATAAATCATACAGAATTACTTTTCTGAAAATCTAAAAGAGCAAACAGTTGTGTGTGATTGTTAGGGGTAGGGAATATGATATACAGTTTGTACAGTATAAAAACCATTGCGTCTATGGAATGTCCCCATAAAACATGGAAACCCAACATGCATGTGGGTGTGTGTGTGTGTTCATGTTTGTATATCCCGGTGGGGACCTAAACCTGAACACACACCAACACATGGGGACTCGTGTCACCGTGGGGACCAAAATTGAGGTCCTCATGGGCAAAAAAGCTTATAAATTGTACAGAACAATATTTTTTTTAAATCTAAAAATGCATAAAGTTTTCTATGATCTTTAGGTTTAGGGGTAGTGTTAGGGGATAAAATATACAGTATGTACAGTATAAAAAACATTACGGCTATGGACTGTGTGTGTGTGTGTGTGTGTGTGTGTGTGTGTGAGTGAGTGCGTGTGTGTGTGTGTGTGTGAGTGAGTGCGTGTATGCGTGCGTGCGTCACTGTCACAATCTATTTAACAGGGTGTGTAAATAAGCTGTTCGGGGATAAGGAACTCTTGCACTTTTCTATACCCTGAGATATTCCATGCAAGAATGCAGAGTCAGGACCCTCCGTGGGGTTGTAACTCTTAACTGCAGCTTAGAGCAAATAGAGGAATGAGAACAGGAAAGGATATACTCGGGCAAACTGTATGAAACACACAGACACTTTACACACACACTGTCTGCTCAGCACATATTATAAACCTGAAGTTGCCGTATGGAACAGTGAAGAGCTTGTTTCCCATGCGTCTCGGACAAACATCAGGATGACAATGTTGTTTAGCAGGATGTTGGTCAAATAATCACACTATTTAACCTTTGTAACGTACTTGTGTTTACTGTTTTTTTAGTATCTTAAAGAGGACATCCTGGACTTACCAGAGGTCCAGACCAAATGTGGGGGGTTTGACTATAAAAAACATTCTCTCCTTGGATTCAAATATGTCACAAATCGCCAAATTTTATGGGTCAAAGTTAAAGGTCCAGTGTATGACCTTATGTGATACATCTATTAAAATACAGCATCCTAAAACATTCTTTCAAACACACACACAGTGTCTTGTTGAAATAACCTTAATAGTTTTACCAGAGCAACATGAAAAAACTCCGGACATTTCACCACCTTATTGTTTTACCATCAGCTCTATGCATTGCAAGCTACTGTAGTCCTTTTACAGAGTGAGTACACACAGTGCACGCCTATTTAACCTTCTCCAACACTTTACGGTGTGAAAACCTCACGTCTACTGTCAAAACAAACCAGCAGGGGAGAAACAACAGAAAATCAAACCAAACAAAATGAAGTTTGCCTGAGAAAACTCGCACACGTACACACAGATGGTCGACAGAGAGTATAAGGTGTGGGAAGACAAACCCCAGGCCAACAAGCTTCAAAGCTTGACAACAATTAACCTCTTTAATAAATCAAACCCCTATTCAACACAGACACATACTTACCTAAAATACATAAAAGCATCAACACAAACACATGCTTTCTTACACTTTCATAATCAGTGTTGGGTGTAACTAGTTACTAAGTAATTAGTTACTGAAATTTAATTACTTTTCCCTTGAAAAAGTAAAGTAAGGGATTACTCTTATTTTTTCTGTAATTTAATTACAGTTACTTTTGATGTAATTAAACTAAATACTTTGTGTAATATATGTGTGTGTAATAGTGGAATTGACATCAAAATTCAAAGTCTAACTTTAAAATCCGTGTTTAATGTATCATTCTCACATTTGTAATACTTTGGTCAGTTAATAAAAATACTTTATGTAGTTTTATATTCTTTATTTGAATGAATTAAATAAGCCGTTTCATGTCTATCCTTGAATCACTTAACTAATCAAGGTTGATGTAGGATATAGAAAGTAATTAGTAATAAGTAACTAAATACTTTTTGGAGAGAGTAATTTGTACAGTAATCTAATTACACTATTGAATATGTAATTAGTAACTAGTAATTAATTACTTTTTCAGAGTAACTTACCCAACACTGTTCATAATCCAACCAACGGAACAAAACTTCAAACACACATATTAAAGGGATAATTCACTTAAAATGAAAATTCTGTCATCATTTACTCACCTTCGAGTTGTTCCAAATCTGTATAAATGTCTGTGTTCTGATGAACACAGAGAAAGATATTTGGAAGAATGCTTATAACCAGACAGATTTTGCCCCCCATTGACTACCACAGTAGGAAAAAACACAATGGCAGTCAAAAGTGCCCCAGAACTGTTTGCTGTCCTACATTCTTCAAAATATCTTCTTTTGTGATCAACAGAACAAAGAAAATGATGAAGTAATTTTTCTACTATGGGAGTCAATGGGGGGGGAAATCTGGTTACAAGCATTCTTCCAAATATCTTTCTCTGTGTTCATCAGAACAAAGAAATTAATACAGATTTGAAACAACTCGAAGGTGAGTAAATGATGACAGAATTTTCATTTTTGGGTGAAGTATCCCTTTAAGATGTGTTTGTGGCTTACCATACTGGCAACGTGGACCCTCGAAACCCTCTGGACACTGACACACCTGATCACCCGTCTCAGAGCATTTTCCTCCATTAAAGCAGATACCAGAAGAACACAGTCCTGTAGATGACACACACAGAAACTTCAGTGTCCTACAATATCATACAGAAATGTTATGAATAAAAAAGACAAATGAATCTTATTTCAAGGGTGTGTTTGATACTCACTGTGCAGACAGCCTCTCTCTTCCCCTCTCTGCGTCCATCCTGGGCAGCACCTGTAGACAGTCTGCATCTGCATACTATACACATGTCTGTACACTGTATAATACCCAGTCCTGAGAAAGAGGGGCAAAAAACAATTAACAGGTGGATTAAAGATGGGTATGGGCGATGTGCGAAAGCTTACTCTCTAAAAAAAAAATTTAAACTTAGTTCTCATGACAGTAATAAAAGTGGTTTCCAAGAACTGCAAAGTGCACACAGCCAGGTTCATGGGTCAGAGTTATTTTAACTGAGACGAAAATGTCCTAAAATGAACTTAATGAGATGAAATGCATTATTTTTTATCAATATTTATTTCACAAAGATCTTTCGCAACTTATGTCTGATCACATATAGAACCAATTGATACAACGATTGGTTATAAAACCCAAATTATGCCCGGTATCAAATCACTCATTTCTTTACAGGTCGTCATTAACCCCTGACTTTCAAGAGAGTATTGCCAAACATTTAGTGCGCTTAAGTCAATGGAAACCTTCTGCTGAATAGTAAAGCAGAACAGAAGCAAACGTAGCTCAACTAAATGACAAGTCTCTCAAATAAAATCCATTGCCCCTGTTAGAGAAACTTGCTAATAAATAGTCTAGGGCATATTAGTTGAGTAAATTATCTAAGAGATAATGTCTGCGAGTTGTTTTAAAGGCTTCTTCTGTATTACCTCCTCTCGTAGCCCATGCACCAGCGCTGAGGAGAACAGCCCTGACGCCACACTTTCACCATACGTGTGAAGGCCTGGACGCACGGCTGCTTCACACCCAGCATAGACATCTCCTGCTCCTCACACACATTGGGCCTGAGAGAAGGTGAAATAGACAATTAATATACATACGCAAGCTAAACACACAGACACGCACACATATTTGAGGCCATAAAATATGTATTTAAAGGTTAAAGACTCCAGAGGTTTTGACTTGAGTCCCAAACGATGTACTTGACCCCTGCATTCCTTACAGGAAACACAGAGAAAAAGGAGCTTGTTAGAGCTAAAAAATGTGAAGATGTAAATGAGTTACACACTCCTTTTAAGGAAGCTCTTTTTATGATGTTGACAAAATGTTTGCAAATCTTGTGCTTGTAAAGTGTAATGTTCCAAGAACAGCCTGAACCACATCCACACAGAGAAAGAGAGAGACCTTCACACAAACCTGAGTCGGTTTTACTAGTAAGGACCACCTAAAAAGTTTTGACATGTTTCCAATATCTATTTCAGGCAAATGCCTCTCGTGGTTTTCCAAAGGTTAGTGTACCTACTGAAGTAAGAAATATCACTCAGTACACATTCACCATGCACTCATAAATACACGAAGCCTACTGCAGAATGATTTGTTGCATGCAAATCCATAGGAGAGATCTTTATTTTGGTCTCATAGACCAAGTGTGGTGACTCTGGACTGCCTGGGGGTCATGTTCTCTCTCAGGTCATTTCCTATGACCATTTGGGCTTAATACAGCACATCTTGAGTTAATTAGGAAGCTACAGTCATAGACTGGATCAACCCTGGAGGGTCTCAGAGACTCAGCGAGGGGTGAACTCACGGGCTGCAGTCACGCTACAAGACACCCTTGTCATAAATCGTTCTATTTTTTTGGCGACACACAGCGGGCAATTAAATCATTACAGCAATAAAGAGTATCAGGATCAAGTAAGTTTCAGATATTGGACTATTTATTCATTTCAATACAAAAATTGTACAAGACCATAAAAAAGTTAGGCTTAAAGGGATACTGCACCCAAAAAGGCATCAAGATCATTTACTCACCTTCGAGTTCTTTGTTCTGATGAACACAGAAAGATATTTGGAAGAATGCTTATAACCAGACAGATTTTGCCCACCAGTGACTCTCGTAGTAGGAAAAATTATTTTTTTGTTACACAAAAGAAGATATTCTGAAGAATGTAGGACAGCAAACAGTTCTGGGGCACTTTTGACTATCATTGTGTTCTTTCCTACTATGGGAGTCAATGGGGGGCAAAATCTGTCTGGTTATAAGCATTCCTCCAAAAATCTTTCTCTGTGTTCATCAGAACAATTTTTTTTCCAGATTTGGAACAACTCGAAGGTGAGTAAATGATGACATTTTTGGGTGAAGTATCCCTTTAAATGATAACCATGTCACACAGAACTACATGAGATAATCCCAGTACACTAATGATCACATAAACCACCTTTAATATGAACATGACACTGCCTTAAATTATATATATCATTATAATTTTTTTTTTTAAAACGTCCTTTCAAAACGTACTGTTTGAAAGCACATCAGCTACCTGTTTATTATAGGCCATAAGGTAATCATATTCTTTATTTTTATTAATGAAAATTATTTACAACTGCTAGTCTATGTTTTCTTAATTATATTTTGTTTATATACTAACATATATCACGTGAACTAGCCTATGTAGATCTATTTAAAATATAGCTTCCGTTCTGAAATTATATTTATGACTTTTGTGGCACTAAAATACATTTTATAAAAAAAATGTTAAAATTACATTAATCTGACATTCAAACATCAAGCCAGTATCAGACAAATAACTCACATGTCCGGTTGAAGGTCCACCGATGATGCGCCGTTAAGAGACACGATGAGACACCAGAGGAGAAGTGCCACGGAGCACATCGTTCAAGCATCCACGCGCTCTTCTGATGCCGGAGACCGTGATGATGTCCCGCAGGTTTCAGGGGTCCACCATCTACTTTAAGAAATCCGATAACTTCATTATTATGAGCGAGTATGAGGCTGTAGTTAATGTCGTCATGAAAGTACTAAATGTTTTCTCTTTGCAGGCTCACAGAATGCGGCATCATAGACTCCTTGAGTTGGTATCCACAACTTCGCTCACAGACCGTTCTGCGCTCTCTCCAGAACACACACACATCACACACACCACACACACCGCAAGGGGCCACAATAATGGAAACACAACCCCACAACGTGTTTTAGCAGATGTTTTCGGAGTTTGTCTTTGCTTGTGTGATACCAATCAGTTGTCAATAATAAAAGTAGATGGACATTTACGATGTGAATTTTGATAATGCATTTATGGTCAATAATTGTATAATTATATAAATAGCTTTAATAAACAAACAATAAAATTATAATAATACATTATTACACAAAAATAAAAAATGAACAATTATATATTAAACTAAATAATATAATTAATGTATATAATTAATTAATTAAACGTGGAATTTATGTATTTAGATGGCTTAGTTTATACAAAGAAAATCTTGCTTTTAAAAAGGGAAAGTTAATTTTCAAGAAAAATGCCGGGGACTTTTAATTTGAAATGCGTTTATCACTCGCTTGTAAACAGTCAACAGCTTCACGTAGTTGTAGTGCTGTCTGTTCGGCTCTGTACTGCGGGATGATTCTGCGTTTAGTTATTACCAACAAAATAATTACATTTTACAAAATTTTTTCCACGTTAACGTGTACAACCCATCCGTGGATCTGATCTCGGTAAAGGTATGGTGTAAATGTGTTTAGCAATATGATTTTAATCATAGTGTGGCCCTTTATCAGCTGTCATTGCTCGGGTGTAACGTTAGTTAACCCATTGATTTTGCTGTCAAATATTTAAGGAGCCTGCACGTGAGACACGATCCTACATTCAAACTATATATTTATTTTTTTAAACTGGTTGTTGCATAAAAAATAGTCGATGTAAAGTGATTTGTCACCACTGTTGTCAACATTGTTACGTTGTGTTGAGCACAAATAATTCAAACGAAACTTAAAACGTCCGAAGCGTTGCTTTATAAAAATACTTTGCTAAAATACAACTCACTAAAGCGTTTATTTGCTCGGTATGTCTACAAAAGTCTTTGTAAAATCTACAGAATTAGTAGCTGCCGATGTAATGAAAGGCGTTTCTGTTTCCTGATATAAGTTAGTTGCTCTCATGACGTCACAAGATCGTACTGACAGCTGGTTTCCATGTAATGTGTTGTGCAGCTTCAGGCCCTGGGCATTATAGTAGAAAAAATATGTATTTGTTTAGATTACATACATAATATAATATTAAGGTATATGGCAAGCAAACGTTCAGTCTACAAATAATGCTCCATGCTTATGTTGGACAACCAGCAATTCTGGTTCTGCTTTACAAAACAAAAACAGATCTTTTAAAACACATAGTTCCCACTAACGCTATTGTCATATTAAATCATAAAAAACCACCCCTTTGAAAAGCATTGGGAATTTAAAGGAAATATTTTAAGATCAACTGAGGTGTCAAACACCCGTCTTTCTGGTTTCACATCTGAAAACGCTCCTCATCTTTTCCTGTAGATGAGTGGAGCGGCGTTCCCCTCTCCTACGGCCGAGATGGCAGAGATAAACCGGATCCAATATGAGCTGGAATACACAGAGGGCATCAGTCAGAAAATGCGCATGCCTGAACAGCTCAAAGTGGCTCCATACACCTCAGAGCAACAGGAACCTCTGGATCAGGATACTCTCCATACAACAATGATGCACGTTCCTGAGAGAATTGTGATTGCAGGTAAGACAGGAGAATGATGTATGTTAAAGTTGTTTTGGCCTACAAGACCACCACTGGTTCGGCGCCCCCATATCTTCACTCGCTAATACAGACTTATGTGCCCGCCAGATCCCTACGCTCAGCAAACGAACGACGACTTGTAGTGCCATCCCAAAAAGGGAAAAAATCACTCTCACGCATATGAAGGTAAATTAGTGCCATAAAGATTTGCATGCGCAGGATAACATTTGTAAAAGCGTACGTGACATTGCAAGCGTAAAATAAATTTGCATTCGCAAAAAAGTTAAAGTGTCTGATGTCTGCTTGACTGGCGCGTTATTGAAGCAATCAGATAAGAGAAAACGATGAGTCATCAGGAACCTCATTTGATTGGTCACCAGAAGGTAGCCCCGTCTCCCCTTTCACGCTTGCAAACTCAATTTAGTGAGAGAATCGTGCCAAAAGTGTAAGCGCGAGACGGAACTGTACACATCGGGCTATTGCAAGAAACAGTTTTCGCCTGCGTAGGCAAGACGTTTGCAACAGATTTATTTTACACACACAAAGACAGGTTCTGCGCGATGAATCCGTTTTGCAGTTCATAACACCATTGTTTTTGCACGCACACCTCTGTTTACAGACGCGCAATGCTTTTGGCCGTATTTCAGCGCAAAAAACGTACCAAAAGTTAAGCGTGGAAAAAATGGAGGTCAGAAGAATACAGATCATAATTACTTGACGTAATATGAAGTTGCCGTTTCACAACACATGAATTACGCTTACGAAAAATGATACAATGCTGCAAAACTTGTTTTCTTTCACTTGCAGCTTGATTTACACCTTTACAAAACTTTTTTGCGAATGCAAATTTATTTTACGCTTTTACAAATGTTTTCCTGCGCATGCAAATCTTAATGGCACAAATTTACCTTCATACACGCACCTTCTCTGGATCTGTTCCACATTTTTGGAATGATCTGCCAGCTGCTACAAGATCAGCAGATTCTGTAGCCCTCTTTAAGAATGGGCTGAAAACACATCTCTTCCGTCAGCATCTGACCGATTAGATATCTCTTTTCTACTCTTTCTATCCTTAAAAAAACAAAAAACGTAGCTTTGTATACTGTGGTAGGCAGTTTTACTGCACATTTTGTTGTCCTTATGTTGTTCCAATTGCTTCCATTGTTGACCTCATTTGTAATTCGCTTTGGATAAAAGCGTCTGCTAAATGACTAAATGTAAATGTAATAAGTGATTCATCATATAAGCAAATACAAATTTCTGTATCTCTTGCACCGTTAAACAAACAAAAATGTCAGAAGGTGAACATACTGTATCTGATTCGCCATTCATGTCTTTTTGTAGGGGACGATGATGACTCCCAGTTCACCCGACCCAGAGATCTTGACCTCATTCAGTCCACCCCACTGGAGTCGACACTGTCCCTCAAGACACCACCTCGGGTTCTCACACTCAGTGAACGGCCCCTCGACTTCTTAGAAATGGAACAGCCGAACTCCATCAGCCAGCCCAGTGAGGATGTAAGTGGGTTAGACCAAATTTAGTAACTGGGTGAGGGGTTTGGAAACGTATGCTTGAAGTTAATGTGAAGGTGACTGTGAATTTAGGAAGAATGAACACCTGCCACACTTTCTCTTTGTCTCATATTTGTTTTCACACAGGTGCGCACACAAAGCAGGACGCGTAGGGAGCGCTCGGTCAGCGAAAACACAGTTGTGCAACACAATGGTCAACTCATCAGAAACGACTCAGCGTAAGTGCTAGGACTTCAATACAGACACGAATTTTTTAATCTTAACATCCTAAGAAATCTCCCATCCCTGTCCCTCCAAAACTGCCCTCTTATTTACTTCATCTTTTTTATTTGTTCTGTCTCATTCTCTTCCTCCGTGATGCTAACTCAAAGGGGGTGAGTTAGAACAATGCATGTATTTGTTTCAATCCCGTCCTGCCTGGCTTTTGTGCTTTTTCAGCCCCTGCAGGTCAGTGCATGTTACTGCGACTACAGGATTGGCCTGATCCTCATTTATTTTTATCACTATTTGATCAATATATTAAGCATGATTGGTTATTAGGTGTTGTTGTCCTAACAGAGTTGTTTATTGTTTTCTTTTGTATTGTACTCTATTCTGCTCTATTGAGCATCACAATGAATGGCCACTCATGCACTGTGGAGCTGTTCTCAAGGAGGGTTTATTCTTGTAAAATCAAATCAGTCATTCTCCTTCAACCAGTTGTTGACTTGTCTTGACATAGCGGTTTCTGATTGGCTGATCTCTCAGTAAAAGCACATAAACCCTGACAGTGATCAACACCTCTTTCTCCTTTCTGTAGACAATGCATTTAGATTAGTTCAGCTTCTGCCACTAATTTGCCTGGTGTCACGCCCTTCTGCCAAGCTGTCAGTTTTTTAGGCTAGTAAAAAAACTGAACAGAATTATATTATACTAATATAACATTCTAACATTTACATAAGGCTTAAGGCTAGTCCCAGACTAAAATGAATGCGTGACCTATCTTAACTGAATATAACTTGCCCATAAATATCTTAAAATATATCAGTGCCATTGTTTTGTCTCGAGATGCACACCAGTAGTGTATTCTTAAAAAGCGACATAAATATCTTAATTCAACTAAGGCACAGTTCTGGTTTAAGCAAAGCCGTGTCTGTGAAACCGGGCGTTAAACATCCATTTATTTAAATATTTATAATCAATGTTAAAAATTGCTATATTAAAACATGAAAATCAAAAATAAACTTAATACTGATTACATGGTGTATCTCAGCAAACATTACAACATGTCCAGCTCACATTTAATCTCAAAATCTAAAGAAATGCAAAATTATACTTTGTCTAGAAAAGTCTTGGTTTTAAAATCACATGCATTGTTTTAATCATATTTAGGCTTGTGTGGCATTATGGAACTTTTTTCACTCAAATATTTCATTAATTGTTTAGAAATGTTAGTGAAATGAATCAAAAGTGACAGTTTTATGGAGGTCACAGAATAAAAGGTGCGACTGTCAACCTAAATTATGAACAGTGATAAACACTTTCACTTTCTCTTAACTTACATTCATTCTTAATACAAATGTAATAATGTTTTATCTTTTGATTTTGGGGTCAAATGTGATCTGGCCGTGTTATCATGCGATTCATATAAAAAATCACTTCGATTTACATTTGTAGCAAATGGCAGGGTTTTATTGTAGTTGTGCAGGACAAACTGCTTTTAGGATGAGAGAGGTGAAGTTGTGTCTGGTTGGATTAGTGTCAATAAGATTTACGGTTCATCTCACCGTTAGTCAGATGCAAACACTGCGCCTCAGACGTCGGAACTCAGTGCTAATGGTGTTGTCTTGTGCTTTTGAGGCTTGTGGTTGTTCTTGATGTCAGAATTGGAGACTGCTGTGTTTGGTTCGGTTCCAAAAAGGATGCAAATGAGATTTTGTGTGATAGTGCTGCTTGTTATGGCTTTTGGAAGGGTTTGTGGTATAGTTGTCTACGACGAGCCTTTTTCTGATACATTTGTCCATGGCCGCTAAATCGGCTACATTTTTCTTTCTCTGAATTCTTTAATTCTCTTCCCCCCCATTCTTTAACCTTTAAGGAATAGTTCACCCAAAAATAAAGTTTTATAATAAGTAAAATATAAAGCCTGTTTTTGTTGAAAAACAAAGACCTGTTGAAAAAAATACATTTTCGGTGAACCATCCTTATAAATGACTATCTCTCTATCTCATTTCTCTCTTTTGACTTTTACGTTTGTCTCACTTGTTTCTTCAATGTCTCTCTCTCTCTCTCTCTCTCTCTCTCTCTCTCTCTCTCTCTCTCTCTCTCTCTCTCTCTCTCTCTCTATCTCTCTCTCTCTCTCTCTCTCTCTCTCTCTCCATCTATCTCTATGATATGGTCAGTATGACTCCCTCCCCCTCTGCTGCATTGCGCACTATGGCTCCTCACGATGGCGCAGAGGACGGGTTTAACCTCTTCAGCGCCCGTGGCGTCCTTTCCTTCATCCAGTCAAGCACACGCCGGGCCTACCAGCAGGTCCTGGAGGTCCTGGATGAAAACCAGCGCAGGTGATCTTTGACATATGACCAATAGTTATACCTCAATAAGACTTACCCGGAACTAAATTAGACGTTGCTTGAAAAAGTAACTTATCATATGTGTAAGATTAGGCCAGGAACAAAAGTCCTCTACGACTGATGGCCATTCATGTGTCATTCTGATAACAAATTGATTGGGTAAAAGAATACACTAAGCATGTGACAAACAATTTTTATTGGGCTTTAATCAAGTCTATACAGGATTCAAACACAAATAAAACAACTATACGTACTTGGTTTGAAGGGGGTTTGCTGTTGGATGTGGACACGCAGGTTTCATTTATTTTTCAGGCTCATAATTAGGTGTTTTATGTTTGGCATGGATAGTTTCGTTTTTTGTTTGAATGTAAATCTTATGATTTACAATTTGGTTAAATATCTACATTAGCGGTTTGTGGCATTGCCGTTTTGTTTTCGAAGAAATTTTCCCAGTTAGTTGAACATCAAGCCCTATAAATAGAATTTTTGGCGTAATTTTCATCACCACAATTTTAACCAATTCCTTAGTTAAAGAATAAAACTCATCTGGTCAGAGTAAGTGTAAGGGTTTAAAAAGCATTGGTTTCTGTCTTATCTGGTATTTAACTTGATGTGACGTATATTGTTAAAAGAAGCCAACTTGTATTCGACCTGGATCATTTAATTAAAGCTGATTTCCATGAATACTGGCACAACTACTTGGTAATATTCATGAGCTCACTTCCTGTCCCTTTACGACCTGCTTGGCTCAAAGAATGACATTAACTCCAACCCTGACATGCACTAAACTGAATTAATTTAGCTTAATGCATAAGAATATTCACTGAAAATGAGCGGATATTGATTTTAAAGGACATTTGAAAGTGTGTTTACTAGGAAATCTGTGAGACAAAGTCCTGCAGCGTTGAAGCACATTACAAGTTGTTTAAGTTGTCTGTTTGTGTGTGTCTCCTTTTTCTTTTCCTCCCTTGCTTTCCCCATCTCTGCTTCTCAGCAAGCCATCTCTTCGAGGGGGTTCAAACCTTTCTATTCCCCAGCATGACAGGTAACTCCTCTCTTCCTCTCCTCTCTTCCCCACCATCAGTTTGTCTCTTCTGTATGTCTTTCTGTTGTCTCGATATAAACTCAAAAGCTTATGCATTGATGATGTTTCAAACAGGCTTGCCTTGGCCACACTAGAATCTACGCAAGAAGGAGGGATTGACGACATGGCCCTTGTGGATGCCACTTCTCTGCGCAGACAGGTGTTTATAAAACCAGGTGAAATTTAGGATACCATTATTGTCAGTGCTTTTACTGATAACTTCTTTCATTTTTCACAGATTGTCAAGCTGAACCGCCGCTTACAGCTTTTGGAAGAGGAGAACAAAGAGAGAACCAAACGTGAAATGATGATGTATTCGGTCACTGTAGCTTTCTGGCTTATCAACAGCTGGGTTTGGTTTCGTCGCTGAAGCAACACAGACTTCTGTGTGGGAGGGGCAGAACCAGGACTCCGCCCACTCCTTTATTTGTGTCAAACAATAGCTGTGTTTACGTATGCCAAGCGCGTTTCATTTTCTTCACAGTTAAGAGTGGTCACATCGAAGGGATGGCTTTTTGTTTGGATTTGGCTTTTTATTTTATTGTAAACATGTATTTGTAAAAAAAATGTTTATTTGTACAATCAAGATTTTCTTCTTTTTTTTCTGTTTTTGTACAATTTTAGGGCCTTTCTGTTTGTGCAAAGCCAAGCATGAACCAGGTGTACATATTTTCCTTCACACGTCTTTAAGCTTTGACTGTTCTCATTGATTTTTTTCATATGTTCCATTTACTGTGCAAATTAGTATGATATATATCTTCTGCAGGGACCAAGGGGATGCACCGATATATCATAAACAAAGTAAATGCATATATTATTAAATGATATTTACAGACTGATTTTAGGTCAATTCTGTACAGTCTATGTGTTACGCCTGATCGACACCTATATGTGAGTTTTGTCATTATTTATATAAACCATAATTGGTTTATAATATGCTGGTATTGATATTCTGCTACAACCTGTCCTGAATTTGTTTAGCATATAATTGAAATAATACTGATTTAAACAGTACCGGTCTCTTTCCAAAGAGCCATAAAAAACTTCTATTTGAATAAATGACACCAGTAATGAAGTTTGCACTGTCCTGCCTGTTTTTAATCTTCTATGCCTGGTTTCACAGACAAGGCTTATCTTAAACCAGGACTATCCCTTAGTTGTATCTTATTTTCAGTTAAGACAGCTCAAACATTAATTTTAGTCTGTCTTGTTTAGCATGCTACTTAGTATTCAGCAGTGTTGTGCAAGTTACCTCCAAACTGTAATACATTACAGATTACTTGTTACTGTTATTTAAAAGTAATCCCTTACCTTGCAATATTACTGTCTCAGAATTGTAATACGTTACATGACTCCTGTATTACTTTTGGGTTACTTTCAACGAAGAAGAACTTAACATTCTAAAATGACAAAATGTCTTTGTATTTTTGTATTTCCAAAATACAAAATACTTTTTGCCAATCAACCTCTTTATTAGACTACTGATTTCTTGAATTAACTAGGCTATACACAAATAAATACAAAAAAATACTAAGATTAAATGCATTTAAATACAAAATACTATTACAAAATAATAGTATTTTGTATTTCAAATGGATGTATTTGAAACACTGCCCATCCATGAGGTCTAATAAGGAGGTTGATTGGCAAAAAGTATTTTAGTTTGAAAATACAAAAATACTAAGATTAAACACATTTAAATACAAAATACAATTAATTTTTTTCAAAGGTATTTAAATACAAAATAGTCCCATCCCATCACTGAACTAGATTATATAGAATTCTAGCTAGTCATCATGTAAACGTTAGCTTACCTTGTCATTACTGCTGGTCACTGGGATCTTGCTAACTAGCTTCCTGAAAGCAGCCCAATGACCCCTCAAAACCCGCCCAAAAGGAATGAAAACTAGCCCAATTATTTTCCGGTGTCAAATCAAAGTTAACAACTGCCAAAAGACATTTATATTGCTATATTTACTTATCTGAATGGTTTCCTAGGTATTGTATATATTTTTTGTTCTGATGAACTCAAAAGATGTTTTGGGTGATTTAGGAAAGCAAACAATTCTGGGTCACCTTTGACTACCATTATAATTTTTTCTGCTATGGTAGTCAATGATGCCAAAGAATTTTCAGTTGCTAACATTCTACCAAATATCTTTGTGTTCAGCCGAACAAAGAAATGTATACAGGTTTGGAACAACTAGAGGGTGAGTAATCCATAACAGAATTTTCATTTTTGGGTGGAGTGTCCCTTTAAAAAAGATCCCATGTGTGCTCGAGGCCACGCACGGAAATGGACGAGAGACGTGTTTACTCTTCGTAAGACATGCAAAAACTTGCTTAAGAAATAAGCATGGTTAAATGTACTGCATATGTATAACGTGTACAAGCACGTCAATGTTGTAGTTGTTCTAGACTGCGTATAGCTGCTCAAACGTGATATTTGGCAGCCGGGAGAATCAACTGTTGTACTCTCACGCGTGATTTCTTTCATTGTGCAACGTGACATGCACCTTACGAAACATTGGTAAAAACATAATTCGGATGCATTGTCTAATACCACCGCTATATTTTCCTCTTTGGTTGAGCTGAGCTCCCGCGTCCCTCCCTCACTGTAGCCTGTCTGTCAGACGCTCGTTTTCCACACTTTTGAGAAGGGGTCCAGTCCTGGAGTTGCCAGGTATTCACCAGAGTATGAATACACATTAAGAATCTCATCAATTAACATTTATCCTTAGAATTAAACATTTTGGCGGCCACAGTACATTATGAAAGTATCCCCAAAACCCGCAACACCATTTTCAGAATAGCCCAATTGTGCGGGAAAACCGCGACCCTGGCAACACTGGAACCGGGCGGGGCCAATAGCCTCGGACCTCGAGCTCAGAGGCTGAAATCATGCCGCGTTATAATACAAAATACAAAGTTCCACCAGCCAGAGGGAGATGAATGACACCACACGCGTCTATTCACGATTCACGAACAGGAAATATAATTTATTTGCGGGATTTTTAATTTGTTAATGTCTCGCGGGCGAAAAGTTTGTTGTAACGCAAGCGTTACTGAACATGTACCGAGTAAAATATTACTGATTAGATATGCCTTACACTACTGCGTTACAGCAAAAAGTAATAAGTTACTGTAATACATTACTTTTGTAACGCAATACTCCCAACACTGGTATTCAGTACGGTACCATCATCTCCGTCCAATAGAATTTCCTTATTCATTAAAAACATAATAAAAACATATTAAGCAGAAAAAATACTCAGAAAAAAATCACACTACTTAAAAAGTTAAATTCTCACACATGGAGGCCAGCAAATACAAAAAGAAAGCTTTCGATCGGTCAGCGCGGCGAAGATGAACGCATTATTGGCCTTCCGACCACGTGATGGCGCTGTGCGCATTTTCTTTCAAGACGTCTGTCAACACGGATATTCCCTTCAGGACACTGCTGTCATGGCGGCGTGCAGGGCGCTTATGAGTCGCGGTGTTTTAGCTCTGCGTTATCATCATGTGTGCAGAGGAGTACTACTCACACAGATCAGAGAGAAGAAGAGATGGGTGAAGGCGTATACACTTATTATGGAAAGGAAGAGAAAGATAGAGGGACCACCGCCCCCAAAGCCACGGTCAGTACATCTTGTCAAGGCCACTCGTGATATTCACTCACTGTGTCAAGACTCCAGAGACGGCTATTCCGATGAAAAAAACCTCTAACTGTACAATACAAAGTTTGCATTACAAGTATTATAATGAATAATTCGCTGTTTGCTATTAAAATCATTCAAACCTTTTATGTAGCGTGTTTTGGTCCGAATTCCAGTAAGATTTAATGGTGTTCTATTGGTCCCCATCTGCCAGATCACAACCCAACAAATTACCAGTTGATATCCAAAGAGACCATTATCGTTTTTATTAAAACTAAGACAATTCAGAGCATAACCATCAAATATATTAGACTTTAACCAGTGGGTTTATGTCATTTAAATGATTTTTAACTAGTTCTATAGCAAAGCTAACAGCGATAATGGGAATGCATGACTTTTCTTCAAATCATTTGTTTTTACATTAATGTGATCTACCATGGGCTCCATCCAGTAATGTCATTTTTAGTGTCTGTGATTGTGAAAAAGTCTAAATGTATTTGATTCACCTTTAGTGTGTACCTCCATCCAAAACAACAGCCCACATATACATGTAGACTAAAGTGTAAATTGTAAAATGCAGAGTTTTATACTGACCTATTTCTTCCCGTCAGCTCTCAGCAGGCAAACTTCGATTATCATGCTGAGGTAGAAGCCTTCAGTGCTCGGCTGCAGGAAAGTTTCTCTGTGGGTCTGCTGAAGACAGCGTTTGTTAACCCGTGCTATCTGCGTTCTGAAGAGGAGAGGAGACACCTACTGGGTCTGAATGCAGAGAACACTGCTCTCAACCTGAAGGACAACAGAGAGCTGCAGGCACATGGTCAGCAATTCACGCAGGTGAGACTTAAAACTGCTGATAAATAATGTTGCGTTTGTGAAACATAAGCATAAAGATGGTGCATATCTATATGATTTTACTATACAGGGGTTCCTCAGTAATTGGTGCAGGGGCAATTTTCCCAGTCTGCCTGAGGAGGGTGTGACAGCCATTGTGGGCCACCTGACAGGGTCAGAAGTCACGTGTCATGTCGCACGGAACCTTGCGGTGGATGAATTGACGATGAGCGCAGACTTCCCAGTTCCAGATGAAATCCTGAAGGGGACGTTCTTCGCTGTGATCGGTGCATTGGAGCAGAGCAGTGGGTCTGTCCGAGCAGGGCTTTTCATCAGGGTAAGACAAGTGAACTGTATATTTGCCCATTACGGTCCTTTTTAAGGTCTGAAGCAAAAAAGATTTCTATTCTTGTTAATGCACTATAGATAATAATCCAACTGTTTTGTGGGTGTGTTTTGCAGGATTTTCTGGTCACTCAGCTCATAGGGAAAGATCTGTTTGATATGTGGAAAGTAGTCGATCCCATGGCCCTGCTGGTTAAAGAATTGAGTTGTAAAGGTATTGCTCTACCTGAGCCCCGTCTCATCCGATCTGCTGGCGACAGTACCGTCCTACCACTCTATTTTGTTGGGCTTTACAGGTATGAAGCGAACGCTAGAACAGGATGTTTTGTTGCACAATATATATGCATGAATTTAACAAATGCAAAAATAGTAACTTGAAAGTATGCTTTTAAAATGATGCTGCAATGTTTGGCTTATTGCTTTAAGTCTGATCTAGAACTAATCAAATTGCTTTATGTCAAGCTAATGTTTTACTTTATGGGCAATCAAATGTATTCTTTTTTAAGTCTAACCCTCACACAATATTAGATGTCCTGCTGTTTCAAATAGTCAGGACTGTTCTGACTTGACCTTTAGGACTCATTTTAAATGTCAAGCTTTTTTGTCTCTTATTCTGCATCAGTGATCGTAAGCTGTTGGCTCAGGGTCCAGGTGAGACTGTCTTGGCAGCAGAAGAGGAAGCGGCACGTGTTGCTCTGAGGAAACTCTATGGCTACACAGAGAACCGCAGACCGTGGGACTTTTCTACACCTAGTGAGCAGCTTCATAACCCCAGAGCACAGGCTCTCACCAGTGGATAAATTACATTATATCCTCCCTCAGAAAGGGTTGTCCTCATGTTTAAACCACACTGGGAACTCCAGGATCACAGTTGCTTCAAAGGCAAATTCAAGCAAGACTTTTGAAGGACACAGCCCAAAATTTGCATTTGGCAGTTGTCACAACTGATTTTCTTCCCCGAAAGTCACCGAGATCACTGGAGGTCTGGTTCCAGATATTATGTCTATGATAGACCGTTCTTCCAGTAACTGCTGACACTTGGTGTTAAAGAAAGAAGGACTTACATAGGAGCCATCCATCTGTTATGCATGTGCAGATTTTTCAATAAATGTTTCTCTTCATTCTGACTGTAAATTGTTTGTGTACACATAAATAATAAGCTTTGGCTCGTAATAAAAAAAGTGTTATTTCAGAAAAAAAGGCTTTTTCTTAAGTTTGCAGTGCAGACAAGTCTTGCTTATTTGGTCTGCCAGTTTGGTCATTCACAGTCACAAACAGAGGCAAGTTCTGGCTTGACCCATGTACATCATTAAATTGGTGTTATATTCCTTTAGTGCTAATTAGAAATTCTAATGTGTAAATACTTACGCTTTTAAATGTAATCTTTTTTAAGTTACATAGAGTCAGAACATGTCTTTTCTAATCGTTATTTTTAATACTTTAAACCACCTGTGTAATACTCTCAATAAATAACATTTCCATTCTGTTGCTCATATAGAATTGCAGGCCATGCACTACCATTCCTGTCTCTGTTTTTATGTATAAGCAGGATCATATCTTAACCTAAATTAAAACGATTAATATTTCAAGCAGCATTTTATGGCAGTTTTGCAATTAAAGAGTCCTCTACCTCCTTATAAAGTCTTTGGAGAAAATGTGCTTTTTACACAGACTATGCATTACAATCAGCCCCTCAATCAGAATAAATTTAAAATATACTTTTTTTACATTTAAAAGGAAATGTTAAGTTTCTATGTATACAAAATTAACAAATATACTTTTTTTTACCGAAACAGGTGGTTTAGATTATTTGAAATGTACTTAAAATCAAAATGGAAAACGTTTGGCCCCACTTTATATAGACTATATGGCATCGAGTCTATGCAAAATACAAAACGTATTGACACATTTACTAATTGTCATTATATACATTCATAGCCGGATTGAAAACAAAGGTACTTAGAAGAAGGTAAATCTATTCCTGTACTTAACCAACAAAATCCGCTAAATTAGGTCACACATGCATTGAACCAGATACACAGGTTGATGTGTGTATTCCTCCAGAGGGCGCTGCAGATTAACAGCACTCTAATGAAAGCGGGAAAGAGCGCTCGAGAAAGCATTCTGGGCGGATCTTATGTGCCCACGTGATTCCAAGTGGACACATTGATTGGTTGCCAGTTTCTCTTTCCAGAGTTTTCGCTCTAAAACATTTAAGTCTCGACGCTGTTATACAAAGTATGCGTATTTCGTTTCACTTCTAAGCACGCATATTAAAAAACTATAGTAAGAATATAGATGTTTTATATTTCCATAAGGTATTACGCACAACATTACGTTATACGAGCAGTTTTAGCACTAAGCCCTATTGGTTCTCGTCCCTTGAATACTTACTATTCGCCTCTCCCCCTACTGACGGTTGTATTCAACTGCATGCCTGCAGAAGCCAATGTAGAGTGGGACGGCTGACTGGGTTATTCACTGGGTGTGAAAGCAGAGTGGGACGGCTGGTCGTTAAAGTGCCTGCCTGAGCGCCGCCAGGACCCTCCTCTCTTCACTACGGCGCTTTCGCCCGTTGTACGTGTTGAGCGTGATGCCTGTCTAAAGAACTCGGGTCCGTCCTGCCTTCCCGGTCTTTCGGTGCTTCAACGCCACATTTTAACCGGAACCCCTCTGTCGATTCATTTTCGTGGGACCCTAAAGTTAATTGGATTTGTTTTATTATTAAACACATTTTATTGATCAACGTTGTATTCACGGCTCCGGCCATGGCAGCGAGTGCGAAGCGAAAACAGGAGGAAAAGCACCTGAAGATGCTGCGGGAAATGACGAGTTTGGCGCCCAACAGAAAGTGTTTCGACTGCGATCAGCGCGGCCCGACCTACGCCAACATGACCGTGGGCTCGTTCGTGTGCACGACCTGCTCAGGCATCCTGTGAGCCACCCTGTCTTTCTATCCTCTTTATTTCGCGCACTGGTAGTGTCTCGAAATCTTGTGAGATGCCTAACGTTACTCAGGCAACGTGATCGCTTTCGAATTTAACGTTTGACGCGTTTATGATGTCATAAAATGTTCGATTGAAATGTTCGATTCCGACGATACCACAAAAATGCTGTCTGGGTGGGCAGCTCGGTGGGATTTGAGACGCAACCTATCAGATATTGCTTAATATTTGGACATGTCAGTTAGAAGATCAGGTTCATAAACATATAAGATTGTGTCTGCTGGTTTTGGGTGGGTGCAGAGGCGATTTGGTGCTCTTGGGGGTTGGGCTGGATGTCTGCCACTTTACCAGGCTTGATAGTTGTTTAAATGGGATTTTGGGGGACATAAAGTATATCTAGGATGGGTGGTTGGGGCAATTCGCACGAACTGCAAATGTGGCTGTCGGTCCAGCAAACTTAAACGGCTACCTGTTTGCACATCACCCCTCTTTTTATACTCAGTCCGCATTGCCAGCTGCTGGCCTTATCTAGTAGTAATGGGAGTCCTTTCTGGATCAGATAAACTTCCACAGCATGTGGAAGAGCTGGATAGACGTGGTGACATGTGGCAGAGGGTGGGGGGGTATAGTAGGCTACACCATGCTGATCTGGGTGTGCACTCATGCAGCACTATTCTGATAGTAATCATTTATCTGTCCCTTAATGTACTACAAGTTAAACATTTACATTACAGTACACTATGTAAAATTGCCCCAGGAATAATAGACAATAAGGGATTGTGCATTTAAATGATTGTTATTCTTTAGGGCGGCGTCATTAAGGAAAAACTATATGGCTTTTCCTCGATGTCCTGTTTTCTGTTGTGTAACAGGCATCTGTAGTGCAGGGGATTGTGGATTGGAGTTGAAAATGCTTCCCAAAATAATGCCATTTTAATTAAGATCGCAAGAGTCATCCAGTGATGTAGACTTGAAAGATGTAGACGCTGAAAGATTTGCTGAGGAATTATTTCACTTCGTAAATAATGACTTCTTTTATTGGTGTGGTTTAAAGACATTTGGGTCTTTAAGAGCTGGCAGCCATTGTTCCATGAACCCGTTTGTTAAACTTTAGAAAGTTGGTCTGATGTTGGGTTAAAGCATGCATTAGCAGATTCTACAGTATTTATTTGGATATTAGTTTGTCTGAAAATGCTTAAAATGATTAAATATCATGTTGAATGAAGGGGTTGATTCTCGTTATGCAAGACAAACCTAATGTTATCCTTGCTTTGGAATGTGATGAACTGACCATTTTTCCTTTGGACTTAATGACCTTTGGTTTAAATTGGACTGCCTGAATGAAACTTTTCAGATTTTATGAAGGTTCGCTCATTCATACGCCTAATACGCATGAGTACATGCTCCTCGGATCTTTAATTTCAGATGATAATTTCGTCGACATGAGCTCAAACTATATTGAGTTGTTTGAACTAGTCATTTCTGGAGGGTGATCGGGTACTATATGTCTCATGGGTTTTCATAAACCATTTTCGATTAAAAGAAAGTGGACAACTTGTGATAAATGGGCTTTCTAATAATGTGAACTAGTTTTTTTTATAAAGAAGCCGTCATATAGTGTCTATAAAACCCATGGGAGAGGATCGTAAAATGTGTCTGAATGATTGAGCAAACATGACGATGTTGTTTATTGCCGTAGGCACGAACTCTTCTGGAGTCGGGATGGTTAAAGGTGTCAGGTGTATTTGAACAAGCTCAGGGCTCATCCTTGAGATCCATCGAGAGTTGTGCATGTGTGTTTGTGTCTGCTGCTCTGTGTTCTATACTCTATGCTGGATCTTTCACATGGGTAGTAATACAATTAATTTAACTATTACTTGCGTGTGCGACTGTGCGTCTTTGTTCACATCCTTTTGTGCTCAGTAATTGTCACTTTACTGCTGTGTGTGTGGTGTGTGTGTCTGTGTAAGACTGGTTAACTCCATTAGAGGAAATAATTGGATTCTTTTTTTAAAATATGTGCTTCTGAAATGACGTCGTCACTAGAGACGTCTGCTCCTTGCCCCTGGTACTCACCAGATGTCAGACAGCCACAGCAGTCGAGTCTCCTAACAAATTATCAACATCACTTACGCACCGAAACGTTTTGGCTACTCTTGAGCTCATTGTGATGTATAAAATGATGTTACATGGCAAAACTGTGTTTAAAGGGGTCACATGACACGGCTAAAACAAATATTATCGTTAACCAGTGCGTAGTGATTGGTGGAATACTGCAAGCGTGTGAGGGAAATGTAACACCTCTTACCATATTTGGAACACCAGGTTCCTCTTCAGTTGTACTGACAGGTACGCCCACCTTACTTGCGTTTACATTTGGGCGGTCTTAGTCAAATCATACCACCAACTGATGTAGATTTGTGGGGGTGTGGCTACACGAGGCATTTCAGGCAGGTCCGGGTGAGCATTCACTTTTACATAGAATGACTCTTTTGTTCCCACACTTTCATTTCTGCAATTTTACACGTCTAATACATGCATGAGCGACTTATAACACCCCAAAGACGCACGTGTTCGCGCCATATGACCCCTTTAAAAAAACTTTTCATACATGCAAAAAGGGACGTTTAATGAAAAAATGTGAGCAAATGCATTTATTAACGCGTGTTCTCTTTTCTTCAAACGTTTACCTTCATGCACTTTCACTGACGAATTGGTGGTTTTCCGTGCATGTGTTCTAAAATAAGCCATTATTGTACATGCCATTAGCTGCCAGGCAGAATCTTTTTTCCTTCTCTTTTAATTAGGGCATTTGCATGGGGAGATGATCCTCTGGCCTTGCCCGGATTCAGAAGTATGCCAATGATTCCCAGTTTCAATCCTGAAGAAACGAACTGCTGTTTGAGACTGCCATGTTGCTTATCTTTATACTGACACACTGAGTTCTGTTTTAACACATTAGAATCCGGATATAAGCTTAAAAGCTTGTTAGGCTTTTTTCCAACCAGGTAGTCAAACACTGTGTGTGCTTTGAGGTAGGGCTGTGCAATTAATCGAAAATGAATGGTAATCGTCAGTTTTGGCTGGAAAACGGTTATTGTGCCACATTCCATTTTTCAAGGATCCTCTCTTTTCAAATCCACAGCGCACCCCTTTCCTTTACAGTGGCTCAGCTGTGCTATTTCTTTACAGTTGAATTCACAGTCAAGTTTTTTTTATTTTTCTATGTTGTCAAGTTAATGAGTAATCGTGTTAAATAATCGGGATCTCAGTATTGGCCAAAATAATCGTGATTGTGAGTTTTGTCATAATCGAGCAGCCGTACTTGGAGGTCTGACTGTAGGTTTGTTCACACGTATCTGTATTATACATCTATAACAGCACATGTACATTTTTGAAGTTGAAGTATGTAATTGTTCTGCAGGCGCGTGTTACGTCAGATGTTTTGTGTTTGTCAAACCAGTCATCGGCTTTGATGCTGTTCAACTAGAGGAAGTTTTAGAGGTTTTGCTTGCAGTGATTTCCAAAGAAACGGAACTAGTGTATTGAGTAATACACACACACACACACACACACACACACTGAAAAACTACACTACAAATGTAATATTAATCTCTCTCTCTTTTTTCCTCTAATACGTCATCAAACAGTGGCGTATTCTTCGCACCCGGAAGCTTGCCAATGTGTTTGGTACAAATGTGTGTATCTTACATTTGCTCCAGTGGTTTGTGGTTCGAGATTGTTTTGCAGTTTGATACAGTGACCATGATGCACGCTGCACTTTGCTCTGATTTTTGTGAATGATAACCTGTGATTTTATTTGATAAAATCTAATAAACCTCAACCACACCCTTATGACGTCTCGGAATCGTTCTGGTCAAGCTTTTGTTCAAGCTACTAGGTGTGACTGTTACATGTATGCTTTTAATAGGAAGCATATGTTAGGTATTTGCTGCTTCAGTAGCATGTGGTCTGCACGTGCGACAGGAAGTGAAAACGGTAAGACAGGAAGTGCACATTGTCCTCTCGGCTGACAGAGCAGTTGTCAAAAAGTGACCTGTTTTTGCAGCTTTACAAATAAAATCACTTTGAATTAGAATCTCAGAGAAGGAGACAGAACTCTGACCTGAGAGAGAGGACTGATACCTGAGGATGGATTGAGGCTGGAGTCGAGCCATCTACTAACACTTCCCTGTGAGTTTTACGGCAGGGTCACTTACAGGGTAAACATTCCAAAATAGGGCGTCTCCTTCTGCCTGATTCACTTTTACAGTCTCTCTCCTACCCACACGCATGTTCCTTATCTCTCAATTAGACAGACATTCATAAATATATATTCAGAAATTAATAAGTTATTATCTGTATTATACATACTGTATATAACAGCACGTACATTTTTGAAGTTGAAGTATGTAATTGTCCTGCAGGCGCGTGTTACGTCAGATGTTTCGTGTTTGTCAAACCAGTCATCGGCTTTGATGCTGTTCAACTAGAGGAAGTTTTAGAGGTTTTGCTTGCAGTGATTTCCAAAGAAACGGAACTAGTGTATTGAGTAATACACACACACACACACACACACACACTGAAAGACTACACTACAAATGTAATATTAATCTCTCTCTCTCTTTTTCCTCTTTGTGGTTGCTGCTCTGTATTGGAGAGACTGTCCCAGTTTCCGACCCATTCACGCCTCTTAATGATTCCCCGGACCCCTCATCCACCTGTTCAGAGCATCATCGCACCTGTTAGAGCAGTTGATCACACAATCTTACCAGCGCATCTTCTGTCACTATTACAAAAGAACCCAGATGCCGCATCTACAGACTCGTGCGGCGTGAGACGGTTTGTTGAAGCTGATGCCAGAGCTTCTATCCGCCAGCAAAAACTGCTTTCTCACATGCTACTAGAATCTTAAATGCTAGCCTCGAGCTCTGTGAGCAAACTTTCATCTCAAACGTTTAAACAAAACATCCGCAGTGGTTGACTTGGTGACCGTGCTTAAGTCAAATAAAAAACACTCTGAACAAATAAAAGTAACCCAGTGCATGTGGGATCAGGGCCGTTTCTCCTCGTGTTCGTGTTGTATGCGTGTGTCAGGGTCATTCGTTTGGCAGCATGGTCCAATTTGGGTGTAAATGTGGATATTTTGTTTCTAGTCAGTGAAAATCTAAACCACATAATGTTCACTGGTGAATATCTGCACTTTTTTGTAAAGGACAGTTCTTTAAGGGAAGTGTTAGCGTTATTGTGCGTACCATCAGCAGATTTTTACCTTAAATTCCTGAAAGCCTTAAAGTTAAATCATCACTGACTGTTTCGTAATTTTCTGACCAATTATGAGGATGTGACTCAGTCATATATGTTGGAATATTGCAATGAGACGCCTGAGGGAGCTCCGCCCTCTTTGAAGACATCATTATGATTCTCTTTTTTATTTTTTCAAATCGCTGCTCTGTTTTTTCTGAGGTCTCCTTTTTGTGTCTCGGCCAGAAATGTGCGTTTCGTCTGTTGAAGTGAGACTAACAGCTGTGAAGAAATGAAGTTCCTGTGTGATGGTTAACCGACCTAACTTTTTATAGAACGCAGGCCAGACGTTTTGTTATTTTGGTTAACGTTTGGTTCGTTCAGTGCAAAATCGATTCGCAGCAACGTTTCGCTTACGACGTGTTGAACATCTCTCATGAAAACGAAATGGTTTTGTGTTTGAGTAAGGAAAGCAGCTGCAAAATACATAAATGCAGGTTTGCATGAATATCAAAGGTTATACCGGAAGGATCATCGAGTTACTTGTGGCTGGCGAGGCCTAACAGCTCATAAGGGCCCCTGTGACTCGCTCGCTCCCAGTCCAGCGCCAATGGCCTGCAGCAGGCCGTGTGAATAATTTAGCACCTGGTCTAATCTTACCAAGGCCTCTCTGTTCATGCCCTTCAGAATTTCACACCCAATGGCTCACGTCTCCATGGACACGCGCAGTCATAATGGAAGTATAATATGGAGAAAGTTGCCGGGAATGTCCCCAGCGGAAGGTTGTTTAGAGGGAATTTACCACTTAACATTCCCACATAGGCAGCGGTCATTAGTGGAGAGGTGGCACGCTGAGCATATTGGGGATTTTATGGGGGTGTGCTTGTGTAAACGGGGCTTTAAACATCTGTTGCGGCTCAGGTGTCAGATGAACGGTCAGAGTAGTGTGCATGTATGGCAGAGGTAAAGTAAGTTTCTTAAAGGAACAGTGCGCTCAAAAATGTAGTTATTTACTCGCCTCTGTTTTCCCTTATATCTTTTTTTCCATGTGAAACAAAAGGTAGACTTCGTGTTTAAAGGATATCCTGTTTGCTCTTCCCATATAATGCAAGTAAATGGGGACTGGATCCAGTCCCCATTCACTTTCATTGTATGGTAAAAGAGGGTCAAGGCTATTCATATAGGGTTGGAACATCATGATGACGGAGTATTTCGATGAACTTTTCCGAAATCTTGTCAACTTGTTCCTGTTAGGTGTTGCCAGAGAGCGTGTGACATCATTAAATGACAGGGAACGGAGGCATTCAGTGGAAGGAAAGAAATGGATGCGCAAGCAAATCAGACGCAGCGCATCCTGCAGTACACACCCGTGATTCCCTAGAGAGCAAATCTGAGCGTGGTAACGGGGTAAATACAGGAAGGAAATGAGCTTTGTAATGGGCAGCTTTCACGTGTGTTTTCATTGCTGTTGGGCATTCAGAGATCAAGTGATCAAAGATCACTGAGATTGTGGAAACAACTCAAGTACATGATGTGGGAAGCACGCTCACACACACATAATCAGACGTGGCTTCAAAACCTATGTCATGTACCTATTTGTAATGACAGTTTTCAGTCTTAATTCAGTTTCATTTGGTCTAAATTGAATGGATGCATTGGACGATTTTTCGTTTTTCACCTTAAGACATTTTGTTGCAATAGTACAAGTAAAATGGATGGGAAACATGTTTTTCATCTCTTAAAACCACAAAAGAAATCCTATTTTCTGGCAGTATTTTTTCATATCTTTCTCTGTCTCCTTTAGACGAGGCCTGAACCCTCCACACAGAGTGAAGTCCATCTCTATGACGACTTTTACGCAACAGGAAATAGAATTTCTTCAGAAGCACGGAAATGAGGTAATTGATGATGCGTTAGAGTGGCACAATGTTTTATTGACACGGCGAATGTGTCGTCGCCTGTTTGCACTGATATCTGAATGCCAAAGAGTTGATCATTTACAGAATAGCAGTCGTATGTTTATGATTAGATGACAGAAATTTCGGGGAATTCTCGTCACTTTGATAACATGACCAATGGCGATACAAATGAGCGAAGTCATTCATTCAATTGTTTTCTTTTGTATTCATTTATTTCGTTTTATTTATTGTACACATTTTTGTGAAAACAGATCGTCTTAGATTTGTTCCCTGTGAATTTGTTCCCTTCTAACCAATAAAGAAGAAAGCACTTTTATCTCCATCAGTCGCTGCTCGAACCCCTGGCAAATGTAACATTCCTGGGATTTTTCGCAGGTCTCGTGAGGCCAGATTTACGAGGATGAGCGGCAAGTTTCATTTGAACCGGTGTATAATGAGACACAGACACACCACAGTCTCCCACGGAGACGTGCTGGATTTCAGAATGAGTTCTGTGCGTGTACAAACGTTCGCTTAATGAAGTTGTTTTATGGGCTTCTCCAAACCTGATCACACCGCATTCTAGTGAATTTACATTTCTGCATTTGGCAGACGCTTTCATCCAAAGCGACTTACAGTGCATTATACATAATATTAGTATGCCTTTCCCAACAGTTGATACTTGGGTCTGTTTTTATCTCATGAATAAATCCAGTCAGAACGGTCTTGACTCAGCTATTTTATCGCAGCACAATGCGTTTACATTTATTGTTTGAGGGTCATTTAAACCATCAAAGATTAGCTGTACAGCTCGTGGTTGGAATAAAGTGATAAGCTTTCGTTTTTTCTTTTTGTAAGTATGTGTGCGTCTTATTGATTGTGTTTAAATGGAGGCAGTGTCTTAACCACCGCGAGGGGCTTTACCGCGGTAAACGTTCAGACACACTTGTTTTTTCATCAATCAAGCGTGTGTGTTTGGCACATCATGAAAGCTTTTAATGTTTTCTCAAATGTCATCTTGAGGTTTTTGTTTCCCTGTAGATAGTGAAGGAGTGTGTTTGGGTTAAAAAGATTATCTTTGGTGTGAACGCCCATATTGTAAATACAATAATTTAGTGTGCGATAAAACAGTTAATATGTTTTCAAGAGAAAGTCGCAAGCTTTGTGGGATGTTTAGATTTGGCCTGTAAATGGCTGCTGATGGTTTTTATGCGTTTGTGTTTTGGTTGCATGTATATGCAGGTATGCAAACATATATGGCTCGGTCTCTATGACGACAGAAACTCGGCCATCCCAGACTTTAGAGAACCTCAGAGAGTCAAAGAGTTTCTTCAGGACAAATATGAGAAGAAGCGATGGTGAGTAAGAACCCAGACTAGGTTTGTCACATTTTCTTTGATTTGATCAGTCGTAAACTGCAGAGTTTATTTGCAGAGGCGTTTACAGTGTTGTCATTACATCTTTATGATTCAATTTGCATCGGGAGATATGTCTTCTCGTCATTGTCGTTTTTCAATTTGCATTCTCAAATGCATTTGCAGCTTGGCTGTGTTAAAAGTGCAGGGCAGTGCACTGAAGTCATCATACAACATCTTAATAAATGTGTTTTTTTTATCAGGTATATTCCTCCAGATCAGGCTAAGACAGTGTCTTCAGTTCATGCGTCTGTCTCTGGTTCATCTAACAGCAGCACCAGTAGTACCCCAGAGGTCCGACCTCTCAAAACTTTACTAGGAGAATCTGTACCCAGTTTACACCTCAACAAAAACACACCTAGTCAGGTAACAACCTTAAAAACCGATTGCGTGTGTGATGTTTTTGCGTACTTTTAGATTGACTTTGCCATTTTATTTGCTTGTAGTCTCCGGTTGTGTCACGCACTCAGCTGACCCAGAGTCAGTTTCAGGACAGGAAGTTCGATCTGCTCGGCGAACTGGGCGGAGACATTTTTGCGCCCTCACAGTCCGCAGGCAACGCACACTTTGCCAACTTTGCACATTTCAACAGTCATCCGGGTGAGAATCCACATACACGCATGTACGAGCAAGAAAATCTGCTAACAGCTTTTATGGATTTGTAAAACATTTACATTTATTCATTAACCAGAGGAATTTACAAAAAAGGGCTTTAACCGATAGCCTAGTGGGCAGTGCTCCGACATGTTGCGCATCGGGCGACCCGGGTTCGATTCCCATCTCGTGGTCCTTTCCCGAACCCACCCCCTTCTCTCTCCCACTTTGCTTCCTGTCCTCTCTAACAATAGCTGTACAATTAAAGGCAAAAACAAATAAAAAAAAAGGGCTTTAAAAGTATAAAGCCACTTATGGCGTGTCTTAAGTGTAATGGTCAGTTAATGCCAATTTAATGCCAGTTTAAACACACACTCTCTAAAAGTATTTATACACCATTAAGATCTGACATTAAGGTTTTTATTCGGAGCATTCTGGATAGTTTCCTGCGCTTTTTCTTTACTGCGTCTAGTGTTTTATTTAAACGTGCTTTTGTAGGTTTGTGTCATTTAGCCTCTGGTCATTCTACTTTATTTCAAAAGTCATTTCTTCATACTTTTTATCCCATAGCTCCATTCCATTTCCACTCACATTTCTCATCCCATGTTTTTGTTTGTTTGTTTGTGGTGCACCCCAACAGCGCAGAATGCTAACGCCAATGCAGACTTTGCCAATTTTGATGCATTCAAAAATTCTGCTGCTCCAACCGCATTTCCATCAGCTCCACAGGCCTCATTTCAGCCCACACCGACAGGTATCACACACACACACACACACACACACACACATACTTGCATATGTGGTTTACAAGGACTCTCCGTAGACGTAATGATTTTTATACCGAACAAACTGTATATTCTATTCCCTAACCCTAATATCACATAAAACCTTTGTCTTTTTTTCTTTTAAAAAATTATCATTTAGTATGTTTTTTAAGCATTTTAGTTTACGAGGACACAGGAAGTGTCCCCGTAAACCATGTTTACGTTGTTATGCACATGTCATTACACAGATTTGTGTCCTCATAACCCATGTATGCAAGCACACACACACACAGGCATATGAACATCCATGCACCTCAGACTTCCCTCTCAGGCTTGTTAGAAATGTTCTATAAGTAAGTATCAGTTTGTGTGTCTCGTTTCTACACTTCTATTGCTGTATGTTTACTTCTTTTTCCAACAATTTCTCATTTTTTTTGCATTCTGTGTAATAAAACCAGCTTCTTTAGACATGTCTTCGCGAAGCTTTCTTTATCTCTTTCAACATTATATCTGTATGATTTCTTTTACTTTCACCCTTTTTCTTTCTACTTCTCCTGACATTCGTGTGCTGTCCTTTATTCACATCTCTCGCATCAGTGCGCGGCTCTCTCTCGTACAGTCGCAGTGTGGGCGAGTTCGCCACATTGGTGCCTCCGCTGGCCACGCACAGTAAGTCACAGCGTGTGTGTGTGGATGTGTGTTTGCGCGCACACACTAACCCTCTATTACTTTCCTTTTCTACACGGTTTCGGCTAAGTTTGTGCCTCCTTTGAGAGCAATACCGAAAACCGATTTCCTTTCCCGAATTCTCCTGGGATATCTTTTCTTATTTGAGGGACATTCTTGGCTTCGTATTTTTGGGCTAACTCCTAACTGCTCTCTTTTGAAATCTCTTTCACAGGTAGTGCGTCAGGAATGGCTAATGCCAATTTCGCGAACTTCGATAACTTCCCCAAATCGTGCAGTGCAGATTTTGCATCCTTTAGCTGCAGTCAGAAGAACGCAGGGGGAGCGGAGGCGTCCAGTGTCCCCCCGGACCGATACGCAGCCCTCGCCGACCTCGACAACATGTTCGGCACCACCAAACCCGAGCAAGGTACATTTTCTCACGCTCTTACACCTACATGCATAAAGCTCCGATTTCAAGCAAATTGATGAATCCAAAAAACTCCATGTTTTTTCTTAACAGGCACAAGTTCTGCCCCGGCGTCTGCAGGTGTGGGTCCTCCCCCTCCTCAAGCCGCTCTTTTGGGCAGCAATCGCTATGCTGCACTAGCTCAACTGGACACCGTCTTCTGCACCTCAGCGCCAAACGTCGGCGGCTACAACACTTCCACCACATCACAGGGGTGAGAGTTTAAATACATGTCAGTTTAAGAGATTTAACGTGTATCGTGGCCTCTAAACTCTCTTTTTTTCTTTTATACAGGCCTATGTTTGGATCCTCCACAGCTGTTCCTCCCTCTCAAGCACAACAGGGTATTCCCAGCATGCCTCAGGGTTTTGCAGGTAACATCTTTCAAATATCTAGAAGATTTCTGATTCTATCACACACATCTCATCAACATCATCGAAATCGTCTGTTTGGCATCTAACAGGTTCATCAACAAATCCATTTTTCGCACCCGTGGCTTCTCAGGCCGCTCCCACTAACCCGTTCCAGACCAATGGGAGGGCAGCTGGTGTGGGCGTGGCAGCAGCAGGTGAGGGCGGGGCCTCCAAAATCAAACCAATGCACATCTTCACAGGGATTGTTTTTCCAATTCAGCCGTCGAAAGAGAAGGCAGCTCTTGTTTTGGGTCTGATTATTTATTTAACACACCAGAGGGCTTTGTGAAGCGCTTTAAGTGGGTCAGATACCCCCGGTATCCATGCTAGGAGCTAACAGCCTGATATCTCACACACACAAAAAATACAAAAGCTGAGCAAAGGAGCTCTAGATAGTTGTGGGTCTGTACATCCCTGCAGGGGGTACGTGTTGAGCATGTGTGAGCGAAACGGGAAGGAGAAACGTCTTCAGTCGAATGTGGATAAGAGCAGAGTTTTGTCTGATGTGATACATGAAAGGGCCAATCTGAAGAGTGCGAGAACTAAAATCAAGTGAGCTTTCACTCATTTTGTCTGGTTGTGTTCTTGTCATGCTGCACAGACATAGGACCCCTGCAGGGCCATATTTTCCCTGTGGCTCACTTTGGTAGGTTCACCTCTATCTTTCTCTCTCTTCATTTCTTTCTTCCTTAGCCTTGGTGGTACCCTAGCAAGCTAATACAAACTTTCCCGCAATGCATTTGGTTGTGCTCATGACCTTTTACCTCATAGAAAGGTGTGCTTGTGTACTCTGTCATCTGAGATGGATGACCCCACAGGCGAAAGCGTCTTATTGCTGCACGCATTCGCACGTTCACATCAGTGGTCTCAAGATATCACAGAAAATCTCTCGGAATAAAATGTTTGGGAAGCTTTGAATCGGCCCTCCTTTCTCACACAAACCAACCAAATATTGAATCACGTTTTCATCTTTTCGCAAATATTTTTTGAGAAGTTTGAAGTCTGAAGGCACTGATGTTGAATAATGGTAGTTTGCCATTTTCCCCCTGTTCATTTTGTCATCTTTTCGCTTGCTCGGTTTCTGTACTTTAAATTGATCTACGTTTATTGAAAATTCATCCGGGTGGCTAGATACTGTGGATTTAAAACTGATTCACACAAGATGTAAATTGTGACGTGCGCGAACTGTAGTAAACAGTTGGCATAAAACTAGAGATGTTCCGGTACCCCTTTTCCCTTCCCGATTCCGATACCTGGGCTCAGGGTATCAGCCGATACAGAGTACTGATCCGATACTAGTATCGGAATCGGAATAACCCTACATAGAATTATTAAAGGAACGGTTCACACCAAAATGAAAATTCTGTCATCAGTTACTCCCCCTCAAGTTGTTCCAAATCTGTATAAATTACTTTGTTCTGATGAACACAGAGAAAGATATTTGGAAGAATGCTTGTAACCAAACAGTTCTTTTCCACCATTGACTACTGTAGTAGGAAAAATTGCTTTATAAATTTCTTTGTTCTGTTTTTTTTTTTGAAGAACAGATCTGGGGCACTTTTGACTACCATTTGTTCCTACTATGGTGGTCAATGGTGGCTAAGAAGTGTTTGGTTTCAAGCATTCTTTCAAATATCTTTCTCTGTGTTCATCAGAACAAAGACATTTATACAGATTCAACTCAAGGTTACAGTAACAGGAATACAGAAACAACTCGATGGTGAATAAATGAAGACAGAATTTTCATTTTTGGGTGAACTGTTCCTTTAAGGCTTGATTCTTTGCTAAACTTATTTTAGGATTGCGATAGGCTATAATGAAACAGAACGGACCGTTCTAAGCATGCGATTGTGCGCGAGATGTTAACTTTCAGCTGTCTGTGTGTTCTAGCTTCCTTTGGTCCTCCGTCTATGAGTATGCCGACTGGATTTGGAAACGCCGCTGCTTACAACGTTCCCACCAGCTTCAGTGGAAACTTCCAGCAGCCTTTCCCTGGACAACCCTTCACCCAACAACACGCGTTTCCACAGCAACCCAACGGTATGACGAGAGCCATTTAAATGCTGTTTTATTAATGATTTACTGAAAGGAGCCACTTTTGGCTCATTTTGCTCTGTTTGTATAAGGTTATGTTAAGGTTGGTCACTTCTTTGGATTTATGCATTTCTTTCTAGGAGGTTTCACTGCATTTGGTCAGGATATGGTCACCCCATTTGGACAGAACATGACAGTGCCTGGACTAACTAATAACCCTTTTCTGGTGCGTTGTATTAGATTTTGTCAGAATTGCATGTGCAAGATTTCTGTGACTTATCGGTCATTACAGTGGATTTTAAGTATAAACGATTTCTTGTAGTTTTACATTTATGCATTTTGCAGACACTTTTATCCAAAGTGACTTACTGGGTGACTCATCTGTTTCTGTGTTCCCTTGGAATGAAACCCATGACCGTAGAACACAATTTTTAACTACCTGTTAATAGGCTATTTTAAATTTCTCTTTCAGGCAGGAGCACCAGCAGCTCAATATCCGGCAGGAGGTTCCTCCACAAACCCCTTCTTATAGCACTGTTGTCCTCCACTCCTGTAGGGGGCGACCCGCAACTGGTTCCCACCTCTTGCACTGTTTTGTTTCCCAAGTAGCTTTAAAAACGACATTTCTTAAATAATTTTTTATTGAATTTTAAGAACAATAGACTGAAAAACGGCAAAGAAATACATATATATTATCTGTGACATCGTCTACTCTACGCCAACACAAAACACGTTTCAGGTGCGTGTGGAGAGAAGGGGCTTTTTTGCTGTGCTCCACTGTGTTCCTGTGAACAGGCCTGCATGAAGTGGCCGATAGCTAAGTTATTGCAAATGTCCCATTCACATTGATGCTGCAATCTTGTATATAATTCTTTCATAGAAATCCCTCAATTCTAAATCTTTGTGCATATCAGTATTTGTATCTTTAACACGTACGCACACACTCACAAACACATGCTGCATATATGGCGCTGACGTCAGCCATGCTGTGAATAACGTTTTACGATAAATAAGAATGTGGAATCTTTTTTGACATCAACGTGATGCCTTTTTGCGCTTTGGTTTTTGCTCTTATCGAGGCGAAGAATAAACATTTTCCGTTCGAGGACTTTCAAACTTCCAGACTCTTTTTGGATGTCAGCCCCTCCTGAACTCTCACCTGGACAGGAGAGTCAAACCACTTATGTTACAGTCTAAGTTAAGTGTGTGTGTGTGTATATATATATATATAAATAAATAAATGTATATATATATACAATATATATTAAAATGAATTTTGCCTAAAAAAAATGGGTTTTGTGTTTTTCTTCTGTTCGTACAGTAATCACTTTGAGATTGCACTCACTCTTGTTATGTTATAGAATATTTACATTCTTATATTTGTTCATAGTTTTGTTCCTTTGATTTGTGCATCATCTTCTGCCTCACAGGCATCTTCTGGCTTCTCTCCCTGTTTTTTCTTTTTGGATTTTTGGCACAATGTTGTATACAATCCTCTGGCGAAGAAAATAACTGCAATAACGCTAAAATATGCGCCGTAGATGATGAACTGTAAAACAAAAACAAACACTGTATCACCTTTTCCACATATGTCAAATATTGAAATGGGTTTTAAAGGAGTAGTTCACCTTCAAAATGAAAATTCATTTACACGCCCTCTTGTCATTTCAATCCTGCAATGACTTTCTTCTGCAGAACACAAAAGAAGATATTTTGAAAAATGTTGGTAACAGAACAGCACGGCCCCCCATTCACTTCTGTTGTAACCGATGCAAGTGAATGGGGGGGCTGTTAACAACATTCTTTAAAATATCTTCTTTTGTGTTCTGTGGAAGAAAGAAAGGCATACATGTTTGAAATGACAAGAGGGTGAGTGAATGATGACAGAATTTTCATTTTGACGGTGAACTACTCCTTTAAATGAATGTTCCAGGTTTAGTAGAAGCTCAGTTCTGTACAGTATGTTGCATGCTAGTGATTATTATAAAATCTTTTTTTTTTAAAGTGAACAAAAACATAGTTATTGTGATTAACATGTCTGCTTTTAAGTCCTCAGAACTGCACTGCCCCATAGTCTTCCACTACTATAAAGATGGTTTTTGTTACAAACATATGTTTTTTCATTGTTAATCACCAGCATATCACAGATGTTGAACTTCAAAACCAGCGACATTCCTGTATAAGGTTTTAGAGAAGCTTCAGGTAACCTCACCTGTGTGACCACATCCAGGCCCAGTCCTCTGCTGTCCACCACCACTGAAGTGAGGATGGTCTGAAACACTAAAGCACAGAACGTGTTGGCTCCAAACACGAGCGCATAACGCTCCATATTCAATCCAGCTGCTATCTGGAACCTTTGAAACGATGAGAATCATGAAGACGCATTCCCTAACAGAGCGGATTCAAGTAGGATTTAACATCTGATGAATTTAGATGTGAATGTACGAAAGGCCTTTATTCTGCTTGTAGAGTGTACGGCTTTGCCTTTGAGAAACTTTCAACATTTCTTTGCAGATGCCACTTGGGGGAGAGAATATTTACTATATAATGCATTGTGGATTTTAAAAACTATGGTATATGTGGTCTTGATGTGATTTTTCGCTTTGTCACCTTGCAACCTTTAACTTAATGAACCAGGAATTCAACTTATCAACACGCATGGGTTCAAATTCTTAATCATTCCACCAATTAGGCTGAAATAGCAAGTCAATAGATAAGATAATGTACACTTTCGTGAAGTTTTATCATACATTTATGGGTACATTTGGGGCAATCAAAAGATCAAGAGCTGGAAAAAAATGAAGGTGAGAGAAAATCCTAATCTCAGAATAGGGTACTCATTTGAAAAGGACTTACATGGCAATAGTGATGAGTAGCATGTACAGGCTCTTAAAGAGGATGTAACCACAGTAACAAACCCAGATGTTGGCACTGAAGACCATAGCAAAGAGAGCGCCGCCCTCTAGGGCCGAGAGCAAACCCAAGGCCATCTCCCCCCAGAGAGACCAGTCCGCTGATGAAAAACCTACACCATATGCCGCAGCGGCTCCTACAGTGTGCATCAGCATCAAAATAAGTTTCTTTCTGTATATAAATGATATATACAGTACCTCTTTATATATTTACCTACCAAATAGGTTTGAGATGGCCTCCACTCCTCCATTGTACACTGTGAAGTTACTAGAAGGCTCCACGTGTTCCCACAGGGCCTGGACGTAGTTCACCGTCTGGTTGTAGCCGCATGTGGCCAGTGCCCACCACGCAGACCAGTAAAGCAACGTACGAGAAGAGAAACACTGCAGAAAATCCTTCCACAACCGGAGCAGAACGTCACCACAGCCTCCTGAGATATCAGATCAAGCTAAATTATAGTCCACATACTAGTCTGCTACATTCAGTTTAACATCATGTTGCTCTCAGAAAAGGCAAAATTATTTTTGCACTATGCACATGCTTAAAAAAACATTTGAAAAAGTAATAAAGAAATTATCTTACCTTTTTTGGAATTTCTTGTACTGTTGTTATCACTGGACCCTTCCAGATTCTTCTGCTGTTTTTCTGCTGCTTCATTCACTTTTACATCGTCTAGATGATTCTCAAAGCTGGATTGTTCATTGTTCTGAGTAACATCCTTCGTCGAAAACCCTTTCGCTGTCTCTAGCGCTTCTGGTTCCAAGGGTCGGACTGAGCTAACACTGCCCTCACGTACTTCTTCTTCTTCTTCATCCTCTCCTCCATCTCTTCTTCTTTGGTGGAAGAACATACTTGTTTTGGGCAATGGGAGAAGGATTGAGGTGATCCATGCAATGGAGGTTATAATCAGAGTAAATACGAGAATGTTTTTGTAGGAGAGCAGATCAAAAGACACCAGCACCTGACCCAGCACTGAGCCCACGGTGTAGCCCAGAAGTTGGGCCGTCCGGCAGTATGAGGTGGCTTTCAGATAGTGCTTCAACTCCACCATGCTGTAGATGTATGTGAAGTATGCTATGTCGCACGACGTCACCACTCCGTACGTAAACTGAACAGCCTGCATCTCTGGTACACCTTTTAACCACAGTAACATCGCCGTGGTGACCAAGAGGGCGGTGCACTGGAAGACCACAACAGGCTTGTAACGTAGCCAATCAGTGAGAAGAAAAACAGGAACCAGCACGGCCAGGTACGAGTATGTCCACACTGGGAAAATCTGATTGGTTACCTTGGAAAGGGAAAAGTATGGAATACTAAATTGTAATCAATTACAAGTATACACTAGCACTTATTACATTAGCCTATTCTTAAAAAAGATACTTGAACTGCTTAAATTGAACTTATTTTGGGTTTATACTTGTACTTTGGTACTGTATACCTGCTCTATAGTTAAGTTCTTGTCTGGTCCAGCTAAATATGGGATGAGGAACGGTTCTAGTGGCTTTACAGTGCTGAAGAACCCATAGATGCATAGCAGAGAGGTGGGATACCTCCAATCCTTCATCCACTGCTTCATAGTCTTCATCTTAAACAGAATAATTCAATGCATCCTTATATTATCTAAAACAACCAAACTCAACCATTCCCTCTTCACCAGATTTAATTGTCAAGCATTAAGTGCAAAATACTTGTTATAGTAAAAATAACATTAAATGTAACCATTAATGCAAAACACTTACCTGTTCAGATGCGTGTTGTTTATATGGAGGTAGTGATTTGAGTCTGACTCTGTGAGTGAATGTGTTTATGTGTGTTTATGTATTTGCTGTCAATGAGCAACTAGTTCAAAGTACTGCTTAGATTATTCTGATCACCTTTGCATCCTCAGCTTTAATAATTAAAACATATCTACGTGCCAAGCCCTATTGGATTTGTTTTACCACCCAAACAAAAGGGTAGTACTTTTAAAATGTTTATTTATTCAATAGCTTACTTATTTCTGTATCAGTTTATTAACAATTCGCAGTGTTTATAAGCTTTCACCAGCCCAAGTCATGGCTGTGCAAGTCGGACTTTTATTTTGAAGTCTTAAATACGGCGCCTAAGAGCCGTTGAAAAACAGTTATGACCATAGACATATGTCTATAGGTGCGGTCCAAATCGCGCCCTTATGCACTATTCTACGCCATTTTGTAGTATAAATACTGTGAGTAGCGCGTTCACATTGAAAATTCTTTAAAAAGAAGTGCACTTTAAGTACCCGGAAGATGCACTTTTTCGACCGAAAATATGAAGTGTGGAACTGTGGACACTTCACACACTCAACGGTCGCAGTTTCGCTTACGTAGCAGAAGGGAGGCGGGGCTATCAGACGCTGCTCGAGCAAAACTCTCCTGCAGAGTGATAAGTATACATTTGGGCGGTCTTAGTCAAATCATACCACGAACTGACGTAGATCTGTGGGGGTGTGGTTACACGAGGCGTTTCAGGCAGGTCTGGGTGAGCATTCGCTTTTAGATAGAATGCATCTTTTGTTCCCACACTATCATTTTTGCAATTTCACGTGTCTAATACATGCATGGGCAACTTATACCACACCAAACCCAGAAAAACACGTATTCGCCCCATATGAGCCCTAGTAATCAACCTCATGAAATAGACCCAGAGTTAACGCGCGCTCACAGAAACAACATGAAGGCATCGTCAATGGATCACAGAGTTCACGAGTCACCATGGAAACGGTCGGGAAGCTTAACATTTTTTACTGTAAAATAACTTAATAAATCAGAGTTTTTTTCCACCTAAGACTTAAATCTGCACCAGTGTAAAAAGAGCGGGATTAAAACCATAACATTTAATTATTTAAGTTATGTGTTTATAAAACTATAAACGCTATACATTAATTAATTAATTAATTAAATATATAAATATTTTACTAAGAAATAGAGTGCTGTTGGATTACATGTGCTCTCTACTAATAAACCAGAAGAGTTTTGGACCAGACCCAGAGCATCCGTTTCTTTTTTTTTAAATGCAAGTTTCAGGCGAACCTACACAAACGCTCGGTTACAGCAGCATCCAGTTTTCCCCTCTGTTTTGCCTCCAGCTATGCCCTGAAGTCGGCCGTAAGGCGGCGGCGTTGACGTACCACCGCGTCTCCTCAGACGCTTTAAAGCTTTTATTTTGAATTTTTGTATCTTCGGATAGTTCCTGTTTCGAATTCGTTTCTCGTGACAGATCGTATGACACTTGGGTTGTGGATACAAACACCAGACGGTAAGAAAATACTACATATTTATTAATCAATGTGTGTGTACAATTTATTTGTACTATCCAGTTTTTTTTACAACGTTATGTACTATTCAAAATACCGTGTCAACACTACGGTAAAATTACATTAATAAACAAATGATATGTATACCATCATGGTACCCCGCCGAAAAAACATATACATTCTAATGGTTAAGAATGTTTACAAATACCATTATGAACAATCGGCTGTTTACCATTAAAACCATTACAAAATCCCTTTATGTACAATAGTTATTCCAGTATAATTTAATGGCGTTCTATTGGTTTCCATCTGCCAGATAACACCCCACTAAAAGAACTCAACACATCATTACCAGAGAGCATTATTGTTCCCATTAAAACCAATACAAAACCCCTTTATGTAGTTATTCCAGTATAATTTAATGGTGTTCTATTGGTTTCCATCTGCCAGATAACACCCCACTAAAAGAACTCAACGCATCATTACCAGAGAGCATTATTGTTTCTATTAAAACCAATACATTTCCCATTATAACCATTTTTAATCCATTACAATTTCTGTGAGGGTTTCTTCCCTTTTGTACTTCTTGAAAGGGTTATCGAATGAATGATTCTTTGATAATGAAATGTATCTGATCGTCTTTCTCGCATTATTTACTGATAATGACTGATTTGATCTTTCAGGTGTGCAGTCATGGCAAGCAACAAATTCCAGATCGTAGTCCAGGGCGAAGCGTCTGAAACAGACTCAGAGGATGAACTGTACCTCACATCCGCCCCTCCTGTGAGCACATCCTCATCATCCATAGGGATGAAGGTGGCGGGAGAAGCATCTGAAACTGACAGTGAGGATGAGGAAGAAAGAGTTCGATGTCTGGCCTCTGAAACCCAACAGCAGCTCCGTAAAGACCTGCCGCCCCTCATCGTGATCAGAAACACTCCGGCGTCTGCGGCCACACAGGAGGATAGATTATCCCTGTATAAACCAGAGTCAGATCGGTTTAACACTCTGCTCCAGCAGAAGCTACAGGAAAGCAATGCGAGACTGTGTACGGATGTGAATCAAAGCATGAGGCAGGTGTATCAGAGCGCTGCCAGAGACGTACGACAGGCGACGGCTCATCTGAACAACTCGCAGACAGGCATCATCAACGCATCCCATAGCATCAGACTCGTACTAGAAGATCTGAAATCTGTTTCTGAGAAGATAGACATCATCACGAGCTGTCATTTACTGCCGGATATCACCATGCCTGAACAATCTTAATGCGCATTATTAGACATTTTAGAAGGCTGAGACGGTTGTGCATATTTTGCATTCGTTATAATTAACCATATAACATTTATACGATTTTGTTTTACATTAAATAATGTGGAATGTGTCTAGATCTAAAGCAGCATGTTGCTCAGTGATCACCCTCAGAAGTTTGTTTAGAAAGTTTATTGAAACATACAGTTCTGCGCAGGGCCAGCTGAGATTCCAGAATAATATTGAGAAAATAAATGCATGGCACCACTGTGATCATCACAAGTATGAAATGCATCAGAGTCACAAATACATGACAATTACTCCAGAAACACAATTTTAATGGCAATCTGCTAGATACAGTATGCAAGTGCAACTTTACTTTAGGCACTTTAATGACATTTTATATCTAAACCCGGGTTTCTAAAGGCACTGTCCAGGAGCCTGGACTAAGCAACACTCTTCTGTCTCTTTCTATAAAGCTTATTTTTGTATTCTTCTGTCTCTTTCTATAAAGATTATTTTTTGTATTCTTCTGTCTCTTTCTATAAAGCTTATTTTTTGTATTAATTTAATGTATTAATTTCCAGACAACCTTAACAGATTTTTGAAGGAAACAGATGCTGCGATTAGAGTTGTGCAAATACGTAGAAACAAATTGAGAAATGTTTTGATTGACAGAAGCGATCAAACCAACTGCATCAAAAGCAGTTAGTACAGTCCATAACACTCAGACATATGAACTCTGTCATGGTTGTGTGCACGGTTTTCTTTCACAGAAGCACACTTGCATGAAGAGATGGCCAACAGATGTGCAAATACTTTGTCTTATACATACAGACGTTTAGGGTAAGACACGCTACATATGTTTGATATCACACACACACACACAAAAATATAGTCACAAGGTGTATTAGCATCGAAACAACCAACAGGCTGCTAAAAAAAATGTGAACAAAAAAGTAATTCTACTATCCAAAGTATAACACTGAAAATGACAAGAAATATAAAAGGATTGATAGTGCACTGTTAATGCTACAAAAGCTTTAGTTTTCAGGTCAACAACTAAACCAAACTAAATTGATCTGAAAAAAAATATATATATATATTTAATACAAACAAATAAGGTACTTTAAAGAATGTAAAAAAGGCTTTAAAAAAGAAAGAAAAGTCTTACATCATATAAAGCAGCTCACTCCACACTGGAGTCTCACATTCTGTTGTTAACGTTTACTGTATGGTGATATTACAAAAGGAAACCAGTTTTCCAAAATATCGTTTTTATAAGATGTGCAAGAAAAGAATGAATAAGGATGTATACTCAATCCTCCAGTATTTCAGCTTACAGTATAAATGTGTTTTCAATGAGAACATATTGCACTTTAAAATGTGATCCGTCAAGTCACGATGTCACAAGCTGTTGAGCTTATGTCACAAATGATGTCATCTTAATCAGCCAAATAATATAACACCTTGTATATTTTAATGCTGGCATTTGTCTGACCATAAAGATCGGTCCCATTTAAAACCAGCAAAAATGACTGACTATCCACCCACAATCACATCATCTTAAGTGACTTACCAAATTAAAATTATTCAGTCTGATTGATCAGAAAAACGTGAAAGCCCCTATATAAAGGGTGAATTTTGATTAGATCATAACAGGTGTTGTATAAAGTCTGACTGGTCAGGTCATATAATGGGTAATAGCTCTCAAAGCATACAGCAGTTCTGCTTGCATTCGGGCCTCCATGAGAAGCAAATTCACATGAACCTAAAGAATAGAAGAAAAAAGGAGAGCATGTTTAATGATGTTTATAAAAAAAAGTCAAATAAAAAATCAGACTAATCTGTTTTTTCAAAATTAAAAAATGACCTTCTCTGAATGTCTGAACTGATGCCAGTAGCTGTCGTACATGCGGCGTGTGGTTCTCTCTGGGTAACATGTTACTGTTTTAATGTAAACCTTCAGACTACTTTCCAACAACTGATTTACTTCACCATAATCATAATCGTCATACCTGTAGACACAGTAAGAAAACACGTGTAATACTCAGAGGTAAGAGGCTGAATTTGGTATTCCAAATGCCTTCAGGACGTCAGATCATACTTGAACACTAGGGTGTGCTAGAGTCATTCTACACAGTATTTTAAATTACTACGATACTTCTCTTTGCCATTTCAAAATGATCATTGGTATGATATATGGCAGGAACAACATCGGATAACCAACTAATCACTGACTTTTCAAATTTTAGTGTGAAGTCACGCACGTACCTTATACCGTACATACAGTGGACGTAATTGAACAGCGCCCTTCGCAGCATGCTGGTGTCCACCCCCTCGTGACTGGCCATGTTGTAATAGGTCAGATCACATGCAGTTCTAAACTTATCGTCCAACAGGTGACCAACATCAGAGTACAACCTGTTCAACAGAGAGAAACCATGATCCTCCCATGTGTAGTCCTACAGATGAGAGAACAAAGCCCGGAGAAGGTCTGTCAATAATTTCTTCTTAACAGGGTTATTAAGGGTGGGTGTAGACGATAGGACTGAATGAATCTTGAATCTTACCTGTGCTTTAAAAGTGGGTGGGTTGTCTTCTGCACGTCGTGCAAAGTCCTGGTATCCAAACGACGGGTCGGCCACAAACCGAGCCACGGGAGAGGGAGGCACACCCTCTTCGTCGAACCCTGAACATGCAAATAAGAGCTTTTTAATACATGGATGTGAAAAGCTAAAGGTTGCTGGATACTAAAGTTTCTGTTTACTCAAATTAAAATGTCATCATTTATTCACCCAAATGTTGTTCAGATTCATTTGACTTCCCTATTTTATGTTTCACAGAAGAAGAAAAAAACACATGGGTTTGAAACAACACCAGGGTAAGTAAATGATAACAGAACATTTTGGGTGAGCTATCCCTGTAATTCCTGTATAAATACAACCAAAACGGGAAGTGAAAGAGAAAAATAGGACAAAAATAGAAACAAATAGAGGAAAGAGAACGAAAAAAAACCCTAATAGAAACAGAATGGTATGTAACCTAAACAAACTGTCCAAAACTAACTTCGATAGTAAATGTGTGTGTATTTTACCTGTAGATACAACCAGAAGACTCTCTTTCTTCTCTTTCTCAAAGCGAGTGAACATCTCCTCTTCCGAAGCATCATCGTCTTCTTTCTCCTCCTGCAATCGCTTCATTCTCTCCATCAGAGCCTCTAGTTCACTCTGGAATACACAACAACAGCACATGTGTCATAAACAGATGTAACTCACGATAACAACACATGGAAGCTCGTCTTACCCCAGCGTTACGCTGCGAGTTCCTGTTGGTCTGGTTGCTGTTTGTTAGGTGGCAGGTGCACAAACTGGCCATAGCTGGGGGGCAAAGGTCATCTGAGACTCCGCTGACCTCTGTGACCTCAGGGTCAGGGTTGACGCCGCTACCAAACACAAAACTAGACAAGGCATGAAAGTGAGCCAGCAGGACGACAGCGTGAACCAGCTCCGCCAAAGACCAGCTGTGTTCTCCTGTCTTCACCAGAGCCTGTGAGAAAAATGCAGAATGAGAAAATTTTGTAATTTAAAATAGAAAATAAAATATTTTAATATGATATGACATAATATGACTTATTCCATTATACTAAAAATGTAATATATTAAATCATTTGTGAAGTTAGATTATATTCTTTCTTTAATTCTATATGGTGCTACATATTAAACATTGTGTAAATTAGGGCTGCAATATGCAATAATATAATATATTAAATAATATGTGATAATATATATCACAATTATTGAAATACTGCATATCACAATAGTTTGCAATAGCTGCATGATTTTAATACTTCAAAAAGTTATGTATAGTCAAAGTTTTAGGTTAATGAAGAGCATGTTTTCCCAAAAAGGATAGTTGTAGGATAGATATACATTTTTCAGTTTTTAAAGGGCCAATGTTGAGATTTTAGCTGATCTAGCGGTGAAGTTGCGAATTACAACCAACAGCTCACGCCCCCTCCCTTTCAAAGCACTATGGCGGCTATCACAGGACAAAGATGGCGTTGCGTTTTCGCTTCTTTGCAGAAGGTTAACACATTTACAAAACGTGCTCTGTGCAGTTTATCTGTGTAATTAATGTCCACTGATGGCAAGTTTTAAGAACCCATGTGCAGTTTAATAAAACAAACTAAACAAAACTTGAAGTGATAAAACATGACTTGAACTAAACATTAGTGATGTTACGTTCTGAGCCGAGGCTCAGGAGCGTGTGTCGAGAAATCCCGGAAGCTTTCAGTGAAGCGCGTATCGCGGCTTGTATCGCTTTAGACCAATGACGTCATAGGTGACGTCTGAAGCCTCGCTTCCGCCCGAGTGGTTCAGTAAGCGGTTCGAATCGTGCCGTTTTGACAGCTATATAAACCAAGTACCACAAGCACATTCACTGCCCTCTGCCCAGTTAAACCCAGACACTTTCCAGTTTTAGAATAATAATATTGCCCCTTCTGCCTATTATGACCAAATAAGTGATTTACACACATTTATTTCAAGCCAATACGTTATTTACACAGTTATGTTATACAATATTTATATTATATACCACCAGAAAATACACATTATATTCATATAAATAGATTAGTCTATGTGGAAATGGATTTTTTTCTTCACCGTTATTTCTAAGCCTTAACTGGTGCAAAATACAGTGTATCACAGACCACATCAGGCACATCTGTAATGTATCTGCTTGTTTTACACTCTTTGGCCACCAGATGGTATTGCGAGCAAATGAAGCCTCGAGAAATGAAGCCTTTTGTGAACCACTTGGCTAATTGGAGGCTTCATCTCACCACCACTACTAAACATGAGCATAAACAAACTCACCAAACAGGGTTAGAAAAACAAAGCTAGACAATGAAATATGAGGGCTACTTATAGACTAAAAACTAAACAAGACACACCTGTGAACATTGAAACAATTAGGGCAGGGTTACTCAAAAGACTACAAAAACTTCAGAATAAAACACATGACAGACCCATGCGTAACCGTGACAATTTGTTTAGGGCTACTCTGTAGAAACGACGTGGCGAATTCCATGCTCATTCTAAGATAATAAAAACATAACGCTTCATTACGCAGCGTCCTTATACACCCATTATTCTTCAGTATCGAGTATTGCTTTTCAAAAATGACTGTCTAGGTTTAATGTTCCCTGTGTCCCCATAGCTTATTTCTTACAGTGTACTGTGTGTTTATAGTGCACAATCTGCAAATTGACTGTATGTATGGAACACCCGTGTGACAAAGTAGGGAATAGGGAACAAAATATCAAGAGCACAGCATGTAGTATACATCTCTCAACAACCTGTGTGCGTTACCTGTATATGCTGCTTAGTGATGAGCCAGGGCCTGTGTGCCAGGATTTTGTTGATCTCGTTGAGGTTGCGAAGTCGCTGCGGGCAGAACTCTAAACCTCTTAGCCAATCAGAACACACCCCTATCTGCTCGAACTCCTGCATGTGGTGACACACCAGCACCGAACACTGATGTCGTGCTGCGGCCTGAAAAAAGTAACAAAGTCTCCCATAAAACTATTGGACTTGAACCAACGTCTCCCTTGAATGTAGTTTGCGAGTGTGTGTACCATTATAGCGATGTAATGTCTGTAGTGGAGTGGTAGTGGGCCGTCCATCCTGAGGAGGTAATAGTGGCAGCGCAGGAAGGCTTGCAGGTAATGTGGGTGGAGCCCCATCACTTGTGTCAGGTTATCGACACGCCCATTGAACTCTTCATCTAAGTACATCACTGTGGAGTCACTTAGGGGCGAGGCTGCTATGATCTGAAGGTCACAGAGAGTGAGGGTCATTCACTTTTATTGTTTGGAAAGAGAGAGTGGCATAAATATTATTTGGAATTTCTCTTCTTGAAGGAGAAAAGTAATATGGGTTCGGAAAGACATGCAGGTGATGACAAATGTACAACAGGTTCTCGTGCTCATTTCGATTTTTGTTATGTTTTGTCAACTGAACAGATGTGAACAATATGAAACTAAATAAGCTGTTTTGCTTTTATAATGTACAAAAGTACTGTGGCAGTACCATGGTGCAGTACCATGGTGCACGATAAACCATTATTAAATATATTCATATTTACATCGTTCAGGGAACTTTGAAGAATATAATAGAAATGTTACCAAGTCCAAAAAATGGCACTTATTATTTTTGTGAAACGTCTATTCTTACTGAGGGATTTGCAAAGAACGACTATGCCGCATTTTGGAAAAAGGATCGAATGTCCTTGCTAAACATCAGTGCCAAGAAAGATGTGAACTCTGGTTGAGGTTCATCTTAATTCAGCAAAGTGAGGTCAGATGCTGCAATTCAATTTACAATCCAAATACACTTTCTTAGATCTCCCAGCGCGTTTTACTCGCGTCTTACCTGAACTGGCTGAACTTAAAACAAATGTGAAATGAACACCAATTCACCCAAGAACGAGATCTGATAGTATCTGAATTGGGTGAACTGGGACTGTGTGAATATGTGTGAAACAATAGAAAATGTGCATTTAAAAAAGTACTGTGGTGGTACCATGGTAAAGCAACAACAACAACAAAAAACACAAAAAAACAGGGTAATGCATTTTCGTTACCTCATTTTCAGGAATAAATGAGCTTGGTCCTGTTGATATAAGTCTTGACATCTTCATTCCTTTTTCCTGTTACATGAAGAACATTTAAATAAGAAATAAGTTACTTTTAAGTTAAAACATTGAATAGTTTTCCACAACTGAATCGTACTGTGTGTATTTTAAAGTTGATTTTACTGTGTTGATTTAGTTTCTCCCCAATGGGGTTTATTTTGAATGACCCTCCCAGGCTTTTGTTCCAGCTACAGTGAAAGGTGAGGACTTCCACGAACGCGGTGTTTGGATTTCTATCTGTGTGTGTGTGCGTGTGTCTGCTCGATTGGCTATAACATTGTAAGGGTCACTATAGTTCACTGGTCTGAGGACTGGACACACCAGATCTCTTTCCCTGTCATTCTTGCCCTCGCTTGTTGCTTCATTTCTTTTTCCTTCCTTCCTTCTCTCGAGCGTCCCGGTTTATTCAGCATCCACCGCCTCAGACCCCACCACCACAAACACACACATGGTGTTGTATTTGCGGTCAGAAGTGTTTTGCCTCCACTTTGCGTGCTGGATAGAGGCTTGTGGTATTTATAAAACACTCACTTTGTTCTTTGTAAAGTTGTTCTTTATATGGTACCCTTTTTTGACTATGTAAAGTATAAAAATGTACCTTTTTCTGTTATGAAATGTAATTGATCATTTAATTGGCTCCTAGCCTGAGGCGTTTACCTAAAGACTTGTTGGACTGCACTATTACCAAGTGAAACTTATGAAATGAAAAGAGTGAGAGGAAAGATTGCGCAACACCAAGACAAGGCGAGTTTTGTTTTTCATCAACACAGAGAGGAGCTTGTTACTTCCGCGGCTTTATCGAAAAAGTCACAGATCTGCCTACAACATAAAGAAGCGCAAATAGACTGCACAACGAAACGTAAACAGGGAGGTGAAACAAACAAGTCCTGGAAGAGAGTGGTTCTTTATTGACCAGCTCTACTGAAACACATTCACAGTGTGCACATTGGCCCGCAAAAGTATATAGAAAGCCAAGCCTTTATTTAAAAATGACACTTTTTTGAGCCATTATAGAATTCATTTTTAACAGATGATTTTATGGTCATAAATTTGTCTTCTTTTTATTTCGGTTTTTGACCTTTTTACCTCTCTCTTTAAATATTTTTATTTATTTCTATAGCTTGTTATAATATAATGCAATGCATATTCATGTATTTATGGGGCCACATGCAAGTGCCTCTACTGCTTGAGCTTTTGCTTCAATCACTGTCACCCGCAGAAGCAAACCATTTTCCCGTAAAGGTAATTGTTTTAATAACTATTGGCTGTAAATAACCTACTACTGTGTGCAATTGATAAACACAACAACCTTTATTTACAAACTCGATAAAGACTCAGCATTAGACTTACAGAGGACTAGAGCAGTGTTTTGAAAACTTGACAATGCCATACCAGCCAAACAATAAACAACATTCTGTATACATCCCCTCTCTCCAGACTCGCATAGACTACAGTCACACAAAATATATTCTATTAATACGCCACATATTTTACAATATTATGTATAGTGAATCAAAATTGAAACATTGAAACACATTTAAAGGGATAGTTCACCAAAAATGAGTTGCTGACATTTTTCCAAATATCTTTGTGTTCAACAGAACAAAGAAATGTGTACAGGTTTGGAACAACTTGAGGTTGAGTAATTCATGACAGAATTTTTATTATTGGGTGAACTATCCCTTTAAATATCAGACTTCTATCAAAACTGTTATTATAAATGACTACATTATTGAGAATGATGTGCGGTCGGGATACTCTGCACGCAATGCAATTTTCAAAGAGACACTAGTACACTCTCAAGGTGGATTGTGGGATTCCCAGTTAGGGAACCACCTCTCTAGTGAATATGTCAAACTAATTGAAATCCATTTAGTTTGCTCTGCGCGGTTGAAGTGTGTAACGTCTGTGTACATTTGCGATGAGGCTGCACTGATTGGCCATCTCGACTGTTTGACACGCATGGAAACATTGACACAGCATCATGACCTGCTCCTGGAAAACGCATCACTGCTTCCAGCCAATCATAGCACGGCATAATATCAGCACTGATGATGCCTAGGACTGTCATGTTGTGGTACCACGGCAACGATTCTGTTGTCATGACAGCATCATGAGTGTCCATAGACAGAGATAGGGTCTTCCTCAAACAGCCTGGGACGCTGTCCAGACAATATAGACACACGACATCACACACCAGCACAGGCACTAGAACTTTCTAAGAATGTAAATAAACCCCATAGTCTGGGATTTGAACATTGGGTATTGGACTGACAAACAAGAGGTACTAAATTTGTTTGACATATACAGTGTTTAAAACTTAATCTATTTACATTTATAAATAAAGTGTAGTCTTGATTAAAGTCAACAAATACTGACACAGAAAATAAAGGTTGTTGAGAGTTGAAAATAAAACGTAGGTGTGAAAAACTGAAAACCTTTAAAAGTTGTGTGGTGCTTTTAAAGTTAGTTATTTTCAGTTATAGTTATAACAGGTGGAAACTATTGGCACTGAAATATATGATTATTATAGAACGCAATAAAAATTCTATGATAACCATATTAGCGTAACTAGATATTTACATTCATTTCTTAGAGGAAAATGTGAATTTTACCCATGCAGAAATAAATCTAGCATACAGACCTCATCTCGAAGTCTTCCTAAGCTTCAAAAAGCCATTCCCTGTTAAGTCCATTAAAAATGATCAAACAGGCTCTACATAAGAGTGGAAATGTCTGAACCGAATACAGACACTTGACATGTGGGGTTTGATGTATTAAAGGATGCTATCGTTTCAGCCTTTTACTCAAGCTTTTGATCCAAAATGGCTGTCCAGGAATCCAATCTGTTTCTTTTCCTTCCAAGACCTGCCCGCCTGCCTTCAACTGAGACAAGGCCTGTGTGTGTGTGTGTTTTTAAGACAAAGACAATGTAAGAAGCTAATCGTGTCTTCCATGTTCTAGGTGAAAGTGTGGACAACCCAGTCTCCAAATCGGCATAAATAGATGTGGAACTAATGCTCACACACTAATACATTATATGTAAGAAACTCTCTTGTGTGCACAGTTTAAACAAATGAACCTGTTTCCTTTGGTATACAATGAGTTTGAAGACAGACTGAGACAATATTTAAACTGTCTACATGGAATAAAATGGGTGAGATGATAGAAGTACACGCGGAAAAGGATGTCCCAATCCAGATTATTTTTCTAAAAATGGAGTGCTTCGGGGAGGAATATAGGGTTAGTTTTGATCTCCAGTGAAGTTCATTTAATGGAATGGAATGAGAGATCTTGGCGGAGTTTATTAAGGTCAGTGTTTATTCAATTTAGCCTGATGTCTAACTAACAGTAAAAGATGGGTAAAAATGTTGTTTAAAACCTGTATGACTTTCTTTCCTCTGTGGAAAACAAAAAAAATTCTGAGAATGTCTCAGTTTTGTGTCTATACAATGGAAGTCAATGTCGCCAATGTTGTTTATCAAAGTTTTTTAATCTCTTCTTTTGGTTTTGAATGACAAAAGGCTGAGTAAATAATGAGACATTCTTTTTATTTTTGGGTGAAGTGTCCCTTTAAAGTGTCCCCCTCTCTGCTTACTGTTTTTCCAAACAAACAGAAACAAAGCTCGTTCCTGTTTAACCACCCTTTGTTTTGTATTTCAATATTAAGAAATTAGACAAACTATTATGTCTCAATTGCCAGGCGATCAAAATAAACGTAACACAAACATACACTTTGCAGTCTACTGTGATTTATGTGAATACATCTGACCCCATGTCATGCTAAACATCATTTCAGTTTTTCATCTTCCTATCTCCTATTTCAATTCTTCCTCTGGAGATCACTTTGATTGCCTAAGAGGTCTCTGAATGACGGCATTAACTCAAAAGATTATGCAATGTTGGCGAAATGCAGTTTAGCTTGAACAGACGCTTAATGGCACCGTGACATTTGTATCCTATAACTCCATTAGTGTTTCGATTATTCTTCAATCTCAAGGTGATTTCAAGCCACAGAATTCTGCCTGAACATGACTACTACAAAACCCAAGACACCGATGCCCTCCTGACAGGTCACTATATGGTAATAGGGTGCGATTCATTGGTCAATTATGTCACGCCAGCACACACCAGCAGCTGGAGGAACAGGAAGTGTGTCGCCTGCTGAATCAGCAAAACTCTCTGAGGCAGCACAACTAATACGGCGCTTCTGCGTATCTCTCTTGATGCGTGACTGTCAGAAAAAAAACAGCCAAATACAAAAGCACTGAAGCAAGCCTTAGTATTGATCCGGTTCAAATTCCACAGTAGAGTCATTGTTGGTTTTTCTCTAAAGCGTGAATCGGTGGAGGAAAATAAACAAAGACCAACTCAAGAGAAACGAAGTCATGTAAATAAAGCAAACAAAAAAACAAACACACCTAAAACGTTATTTTGCAGCACATTAGGGTAACAAAAATGAACAAGAACCATTTTCTTGTTTGTTCAGTCCTTGGTTTTCTAAAGAACTACATAATAAAAGTATATTGTAGATCTTTAAGCATTCTCTTAAAGGGACAGTTCACCCAAAAATAACTCGAGTTCACCCTTGAGTTGTTCCAAATCTGTATAAATGTCTTTGTTCTGATGAACACAGAGGAAGATATTTGGAAGAATGCTTGTAACCAAACAGTTCCTGGCCATCATAGCAGAAAAATGACAATGGTAGTCAAAAGTGCCCCAGAACTGTTTGCTTTACTGCGTTCTTCAGTATATCTTCTTTTGTGTTCAACAGAACAAAGTCTCAAGTCTAGTCTCAAGTCTACTTTATTGATAGAGCCCTTTCCACTACAAAGTAGACCAAAGGATTGTACAACCACAACAAAATAAGAAAATAACTACAAGATCAAACATAACAGAAAACAAGAAATATTAAAACAATTCATCTTACAAAAATCAACAATTTAAAGCAGTAGAAAACAAGTATGTAAACAAATGTATAATTGTTTTCCTACCATGCTAGTCGATGGTGGCCGAGAACTGTTTGGTTACAAGCATTATTCCAAATATCTTTCTCTGTGTTCATCAGAAAAAAGAAGATTTGTAACAACTTGAGGGTGAGTAAATGATGACAGAATTTTCACTTTTCGGTGAACTGTTCCTTTAAGGCACCATTTTAGTTCTCGTTTTAAAATATTCTGTAATTTGGCTCTACTTTTTATTCTACTGTCACCCTGCAGGGAAGTGCTTTTGGAAATGATCCCAGCCAGGCTAACCAACATCTGAGGAGGGGATAGCTGTGGCATGAGATATAACATAACCCAGAGCAACAGGTGATAAAAACCACATCAACATAACAAAGTTGCCAGAAGCGCCGTTTCCACCAATTTCCCAAACCTCATATAACAGACTTTGGTCAAAATACACAAAGTCGTGCACTCAATATAAATTTGCATACAGCCCACATTATTTACTTGTGTGGACAGGATGATCAAGCAAGCGTTGAGCCAGCACTTCTGATAAATGGCAGGTCAAGTTTCTGTATAAAAGTCCAGTCTGACTTACAAGAACTTTGGCAGGGTGTGTGTGAGACACAAAGATGAGCAGAGCAGAAGTAGGTCACATGTGCTCAATATGATTAATGATAGCTAAAAATAACAGCTTGCTGCCAAAGAGATATAGAGACAGAGCAAGAGATTTGAGAGAATTTCAGATGAGTAGAAAGTGAGAATTATATGCAATCAAATGTGATTATTCAAACCTGCCCTGTCAAAGCTTTTAACACTTTGCAACAAAATAAAAACTTTAGTAACCCTGTTTTTGACGGATTGGTTACCAGCTATTACCATAGTTTTAATACAAATGAGTTATAGTAGTGACTTGTAGTAATTATGGTTTTACTGCTAAAATTAGAAGGTTTATATATATCAGTAGCCTACATACGCTGACAGTGCAATATTCGTTCACCAAAACATCTTATGAATGCGTTAAAAAACTTTGGCTACTTTAAATGCTCCTAAAACAAAGTAATAACATATTAAATGCAAAACCATAGAAAGAGTTTCTACGCTACCTTCTCCCTGATCATGTTCCGACAGTGGTTGCAGATATCTGCGGTTCTGTTCATTTCGGCGCACTTAAACCCGGCGAAGATGACGAGTCCCGGTGTCAGTGGTGGTCTGGTCTGGTCTGGGCATGTCCACTTCTAGCTCCTCTCAGAGAAGATAAGCACCTGAAGAAGGACTGGAGACTATTAAGTGCCGCTCCTTGCCTCCCTACCCCCTACCCAGTGCGTAAAGCTTTGCAAGTGTCCAACTTCAGCAGGAACGTGCGTGTGCAACCCGCCCCCTCAGCTGTCCTCTTTCTCGAGAACGAGCGGTTCTTTTGAACCGATTCGGTGGACCCGACTCGCCAAGCCTTTGTGAATCACTCGACTGCAGAAAATGAGTTCGTAATATAGTGGTGAAGAGGATATACTTTGTGAAAACGTGCGAGTAAGTACCCTACGTTTGAAATAAGAGACAAAGAAAGTTTTAGCGAAAAAACCGTCCGAATGAACCGATTCGCCGGATTGAATCGGACAACTCTCCATTTGAGCCACTCCCCCACCAACTCGCTCTCTCTCACTCTCGTCCAGACATGTTCTTTTAAAGATTTAAAGGGTTTTAATTTTGCATACAGGTATTATTGTAAATCCACTCAACACAACCACAGGTCAAAAGTTCATAGATTATAAAGTCATAATTTAATTAAAAAAATAAAACATAAACATAATAAAACAGTCTACAAAATCACAATTACATTTTATACACAGTTACATTTTCTTTAGACATGTTTTTTTTCTTTTTCATGAAAAGGAATTGTTGCTCTTCAACATGCATGTGCATACCTTCTTGAAAAAGAAAACAAATCATGACGGCGCTGGAACAAGTCAAGGCAAACATTGTCCAGAGAGCGAATGAGAAAACAGAGCTCAACAATTGGCTCGAAAACTAGAGCTTTGAATAGATCTGGGAATTGCTGACCGAGCAGAATGGCCATCAGACAGTGTGGAAGGTGGCCAGACCCCGCATGGTTTTCACCCATGGGATCATGGAGACGGCCCATGTGGTACTACTAAAAACATTCCTCTGATCTCAGACTGATGTCGAAAAGTTCCGTTGAAATGAACGCCGCCCAACATAAACTTGTTCACGCTGTGACACACTGTCGTCGAAGTAGATTAAACAAATATTTCTGAACTTCAAGTTTCTGCAAACGTTCAAGAATTTTGCCTTCGTGTGAGAAGCACGAGAGATTTACCATGCATAGTCAGCCAATTTCATGGTGATCCTTTAACCTTAAACCCTTAAGCCAAGAAAATTCACATGGATCTTGGTTGGAAAAAAATGTCTTCCCTTTCACCAGAGTTCAATTTCACCCGGCAACAATGTGATGTCATCAGAGGAGTGAAATTAGCCAATGGGAGTGCCGACTGATCAGCCGTGAGGTCACAATGCCGTCTCCTAGCAATGGCAAAATGGCACTGGTGTGAACTTCCTGAGACAATCTTTTATGTAACACACTTAGGAATCATGTCTGTGTATTTTCGCACATTTTACAACCTCAACACACACACACACTGCTCTGAATGGCTCCTTGACTAATCTCATGTAGTGTTCTGTTTCCCTTCTGCTTCGATTCACAATTAAAGTTGAAGTTGGGTAACCCTGACCCGTTGCTTAGAACATATGGGAGTATTTCAATAAAAATGAAACAATTTGTAATTTCGTGGGCATCTTCTCTTGCTCTTTTTGTTCATGTCATTTTTCTGCAGTTCTTTGAGATCACTACCTATAACGTTGACTCATGACTAATGCAAAACGGCCATATAATTAAAATAATGCATATTATGCAAATAATGATTATAATGACATATGTTAGTGATTTTTGTAATTGCGGTGTCTGTCAAAAATATAGGTCCAGAAATATAGGTCCATACAAGAAGTCCATTGCATATGCACATATTGCAATAAAACGTTTTATATTCTTGATTATTTTTGCAAACAATAACATATTTTTTACTTCATTTCATGTGTATGTGTGTGTGGTGCTTTAAACGGGATATAATCCTGAAACAGGACTGCCACCCATTTCCTTCAATTCTGTGAAGGCCTGTTTAGGAAGCCAACATTGTGTTTGTGCGTTCTAGCAATGTCTGTGTGCTGAATGACACAAACACAATGATTCTCACTTCCTATTAAATTCATCTTTAAACACTTTAAAGTTAAGAAATTATGAATGCATATGCATGTGAGTGGAACCCTCTCTTTTTTAATATCATTTTTATATTTAATTTCCAGTTATCGCCCAGACAGACTTACTCTGTCTGTCCTATCAGACGAAAGATCTGTTATGCCCTCCTATTTCTTTCGATCATGAGATAGTGGGAGACCCTGTCGAACCAGCATTTCAACTCATGTAGGCTACACAATATAACCTAAAGATAGTTTGATTGAATCTGTTAAATGCTAAATTTCATCAAATTAACCCTCCAATCAAATTTAACACCTTCATTTTCTCCTGTGCTTTGTGTAAACTAAAGCACTTCAGTAGTCCTTTTGTTTTGTTTGATGAATCACACTTTGGGTCTCACTGAACATGTTCTGTTTGAGTGTTAGTTCAGCATTAGCACAACATTAGAAGTGATAAGTGATTCTAAGTGAATAAGTGATTCTATGAAACATATAGAAATAGAGGGGAGAGAGAGAGAGAGAGAGAGAGAGAGAGAGAGAGAGAGAGAGAGAGAGAAGAGGAGAGAGAGAGCGAGAGAGGAGAGAGGAGAGAGAGGGATGAGAGGAGAGAGAGAGAGAGAGAGAGAGAGAGAGAGAGACAGAGAGAGAGAGAGAGAGAGAGAGAGAGATTAGAATCAGTAATTGAAGCGATTGCTCTCTATGGCAGTGAAGTGTGACAAATCCAAATCCAAATTTCACTAAATGGGAAAAACAGCAATTGAGAGCCTGCATACAGAATTCTGTAAAAATATCTTACAAATGCACACAGCAAACAATGCATGCAGGGCAGAATTAGGCAAATATCCACTGATAGGAAAGATAGAAAAAACATGTGAAACACAGTGACCCTCACTCATATCATTCTAAAGCCCTGAAACACCACGAGATGAGCAAAGAAATGAATCCTCTCTTTAGTCCTGATGTTTCAGTCCTAACATCTACTGATGCTCTCAACCACAACAATACTGACAAAATCACACTCAACACAATCACAACACAAATGAAACAAACTATATCACTCACTGGGAAACCCAAACAAAACAACAACGTCAAATGCAATGTTATTTGGCCCTAAAGAGAGAATCCAGTCTGAACACAGTGACAGATGAAAAACTAAGAGCCACGATGACAAGATCCAGACTCAGTGGACACAAACTCACTATAGAGACGGGCAGACACAGAGATCAGGACCAGAGACTGTGTCCACACTGTCATCTCAACAACATCGAAACTCCACTTCCTAACAGAATGCACAAAATACACGGATATACGGACAATGTTCTATGGAAAAATCAAGTACACCAGACGTTTGAAAGTCTGTCAAAGGATGAGAAACTGGCGAGTCTGTTAGGAGAACACAAGGACTGCTGTGCAGCTGCACAATATGTGTCTGCCTGTCACAACACAAGAGAAAACAATCAATCTGCTCTGACCTGATGCTTCCAATATATCTTCATAACATTATATTATTATATCCCTTTATTCTGCTACTTACATCTATATTTTGATTTTGTAAATCTTGTCTGTTTTTATATATTTACATATATTATATTATAAACCACCTTAAGTGCACTACATACATCACACTTTTTTATTTTATTTTATTACTATTATTATCTTTCTTTTTGTTTGTATTACATACTTGCACTATTTGCACTATCTTGTAATTCACTCAGATATGTGAAAGAGCAAATGAGAGATAGAGGGGGTCAAACAGGCTGGTACTGGGGAATAGAAGTAAACAGAGGAACTGAGCATGTGGGGGTAAGTGTGAGTGTGTGTGTGTGCGTGCGTGTGTATGTGCGAGTGTATGTGCGCGTGTGTGTATGTGCGTGTGTGTGTGTGTGTGTATGTGCGTGTGTGTGTGTGCGTGCGTGTGTGTGTGTGCGTGCGTGTGTGTGTGTGTGTGCGTGTGTGTGTGTGCGTGCGTGTGTATGTGCGTGTGTGTGTGTGTGTGTGTGTGTGTGTGTGAGTGCGTGTGCGTGCGTACGTGCGTGCGTGCGTGCGTGTGTGTGTGTGCAGCAGTATAGAGGTCAATATATGTAGCTGCTGTGATTTTCAGTGGGTTTTTCTTGGGCTGAGTTGNCAAGACCTGCCCGCCTGCCTTCAACTGAGACAAGGCCTGTGTGTGTGTGTGTTTTTAAGACAAAGACAATGTAAGAAGCTAATCGTGTCTTCCATGTTCTAGGTGAAAGTGTGGACAACCCAGTCTCCAAATCGGCATAAATAGATGTGGAACTAATGCTCACACACTAATACATTATATGTAAGAAACTCTCTTGTGTGCACAGTTTAAACAAATGAACCTGTTTCCTTTGGTATACAATGAGTTTGAAGACAGACTGAGACAATATTTAAACTGTCTACATGGAATAAAATGGGTGAGATGATAGAAGTACACGCGGAAAAGGATGTCCCAATCCAGATTATTTTTCTAAAAATGGAGTGCTTCGGGGAGGAATATAGGGTTAGTTTTGATCTCCAGTGAAGTTCATTTAATGGAATGGAATGAGAGATCTTGGCGGAGTTTATTAAGGTCAGTGTTTATTCAATTTAGCCTGATGTCTAACTAACAGTAAAAGATGGGTAAAAATGTTGTTTAAAACCTGTATGACTTTCTTTCCTCTGTGGAAAACAAAAAAAATTCTGAGAATGTCTCAGTTTTGTGTCTATACAATGGAAGTCAATGTCGCCAATGTTGTTTATCAAAGTTTTTTAATCTCTTCTTTTGGTTTTGAATGACAAAAGGCTGAGTAAATAATGAGACATTCTTTTTATTTTTGGGTGAAGTGTCCCTTTAAAGTGTCCCCCTCTCTGCTTACTGTTTTTCCAAACAAACAGAAACAAAGCTCGTTCCTGTTTAACCACCCTTTGTTTTGTATTTCAATATTAAGAAATTAGACAAACTATTATGTCTCAATTGCCAGGCGATCAAAATAAACGTAACACAAACATACACTTTGCAGTCTACTGTGATTTATGTGAATACATCTGACCCCATGTCATGCTAAACATCATTTCAGTTTTTCATCTTCCTATCTCCTATTTCAATTCTTCCTCTGGAGATCACTTTGATTGCCTAAGAGGTCTCTGAATGACGGCATTAACTCAAAAGATTATGCAATGTTGGCGAAATGCAGTTTAGCTTGAACAGACGCTTAATGGCACCGTGACATTTGTATCCTATAACTCCATTAGTGTTTCGATTATTCTTCAATCTCAAGGTGATTTCAAGCCACAGAATTCTGCCTGAACATGACTACTACAAAACCCAAGACACCGATGCCCTCCTGACAGGTCACTATATGGTAATAGGGTGCGATTCATTGGTCAATTATGTCACGCCAGCACACACCAGCAGCTGGAGGAACAGGAAGTGTGTCGCCTGCTGAATCAGCAAAACTCTCTGAGGCAGCACAACTAATACGGCGCTTCTGCGTATCTCTCTTGATGCGTGACTGTCAGAAAAAAAACAGCCAAATACAAAAGCACTGAAGCAAGCCTTAGTATTGATCCGGTTCAAATTCCACAGTAGAGTCATTGTTGGTTTTTCTCTAAAGCGTGAATCGGTGGAGGAAAATAAACAAAGACCAACTCAAGAGAAACGAAGTCATGTAAATAAAGCAAACAAAAAAACAAACACACCTAAAACGTTATTTTGCAGCACATTAGGGTAACAAAAATGAACAAGAACCATTTTCTTGTTTGTTCAGTCCTTGGTTTTCTAAAGAACTACATAATAAAAGTATATTGTAGATCTTTAAGCATTCTCTTAAAGGGACAGTTCACCCAAAAATAACTCGAGTTCACCCTTGAGTTGTTCCAAATCTGTATAAATGTCTTTGTTCTGATGAACACAGAGGAAGATATTTGGAAGAATGCTTGTAACCAAACAGTTCCTGGCCATCATAGCAGAAAAATGACAATGGTAGTCAAAAGTGCCCCAGAACTGTTTGCTTTACTGCGTTCTTCAGTATATCTTCTTTTGTGTTCAACAGAACAAAGTCTCAAGTCTAGTCTCAAGTCTACTTTATTGATAGAGCCCTTTCCACTACAAAGTAGACCAAAGGATTGTACAACCACAACAAAATAAGAAAATAACTACAAGATCAAACATAACAGAAAACAAGAAATATTAAAACAATTCATCTTACAAAAATCAACAATTTAAAGCAGTAGAAAACAAGTATGTAAACAAATGTATAATTGTTTTCCTACCATGCTAGTCGATGGTGGCCGAGAACTGTTTGGTTACAAGCATTATTCCAAATATCTTTCTCTGTGTTCATCAGAAAAAAGAAGATTTGTAACAACTTGAGGGTGAGTAAATGATGACAGAATTTTCACTTTTCGGTGAACTGTTCCTTTAAGGCACCATTTTAGTTCTCGTTTTAAAATATTCTGTAATTTGGCTCTACTTTTTATTCTACTGTCACCCTGCAGGGAAGTGCTTTTGGAAATGATCCCAGCCAGGCTAACCAACATCTGAGGAGGGGATAGCTGTGGCATGAGATATAACATAACCCAGAGCAACAGGTGATAAAAACCACATCAACATAACAAAGTTGCCAGAAGCGCCGTTTCCACCAATTTCCCAAACCTCATATAACAGACTTTGGTCAAAATACACAAAGTCGTGCACTCAATATAAATTTGCATACAGCCCACATTATTTACTTGTGTGGACAGGATGATCAAGCAAGCGTTGAGCCAGCACTTCTGATAAATGGCAGGTCAAGTTTCTGTATAAAAGTCCAGTCTGACTTACAAGAACTTTGGCAGGGTGTGTGTGAGACACAAAGATGAGCAGAGCAGAAGTAGGTCACATGTGCTCAATATGATTAATGATAGCTAAAAATAACAGCTTGCTGCCAAAGAGATATAGAGACAGAGCAAGAGATTTGAGAGAATTTCAGATGAGTAGAAAGTGAGAATTATATGCAATCAAATGTGATTATTCAAACCTGCCCTGTCAAAGCTTTTAACACTTTGCAACAAAATAAAAACTTTAGTAACCCTGTTTTTGACGGATTGGTTACCAGCTATTACCATAGTTTTAATACAAATGAGTTATAGTAGTGACTTGTAGTAATTATGGTTTTACTGCTAAAATTAGAAGGTTTATATATATCAGTAGCCTACATACGCTGACAGTGCAATATTCGTTCACCAAAACATCTTATGAATGCGTTAAAAAACTTTGGCTACTTTAAATGCTCCTAAAACAAAGTAATAACATATTAAATGCAAAACCATAGAAAGAGTTTCTACGCTACCTTCTCCCTGATCATGTTCCGACAGTGGTTGCAGATATCTGCGGTTCTGTTCATTTCGGCGCACTTAAACCCGGCGAAGATGACGAGTCCCGGTGTCAGTGGTGGTCTGGTCTGGTCTGGGCATGTCCACTTCTAGCTCCTCTCAGAGAAGATAAGCACCTGAAGAAGGACTGGAGACTATTAAGTGCCGCTCCTTGCCTCCCTACCCCCTACCCAGTGCGTAAAGCTTTGCAAGTGTCCAACTTCAGCAGGAACGTGCGTGTGCAACCCGCCCCCTCAGCTGTCCTCTTTCTCGAGAACGAGCGGTTCTTTTGAACCGATTCGGTGGACCCGACTCGCCAAGCCTTTGTGAATCACTCGACTGCAGAAAATGAGTTCGTAATATAGTGGTGAAGAGGATATACTTTGTGAAAACGTGCGAGTAAGTACCCTACGTTTGAAATAAGAGACAAAGAAAGTTTTAGCGAAAAAACCGTCCGAATGAACCGATTCGCCGGATTGAATCGGACAACTCTCCATTTGAGCCACTCCCCCACCAACTCGCTCTCTCTCACTCTCGTCCAGACATGTTCTTTTAAAGATTTAAAGGGTTTTAATTTTGCATACAGGTATTATTGTAAATCCACTCAACACAACCACAGGTCAAAAGTTCATAGATTATAAAGTCATAATTTAATTAAAAAAATAAAACATAAACATAATAAAACAGTCTACAAAATCACAATTACATTTTATACACAGTTACATTTTCTTTAGACATGTTTTTTTTCTTTTTCATGAAAAGGAATTGTTGCTCTTCAACATGCATGTGCATACCTTCTTGAAAAAGAAAACAAATCATGACGGCGCTGGAACAAGTCAAGGCAAACATTGTCCAGAGAGCGAATGAGAAAACAGAGCTCAACAATTGGCTCGAAAACTAGAGCTTTGAATAGATCTGGGAATTGCTGACCGAGCAGAATGGCCATCAGACAGTGTGGAAGGTGGCCAGACCCCGCATGGTTTTCACCCATGGGATCATGGAGACGGCCCATGTGGTACTACTAAAAACATTCCTCTGATCTCAGACTGATGTCGAAAAGTTCCGTTGAAATGAACGCCGCCCAACATAAACTTGTTCACGCTGTGACACACTGTCGTCGAAGTAGATTAAACAAATATTTCTGAACTTCAAGTTTCTGCAAACGTTCAAGAATTTTGCCTTCGTGTGAGAAGCACGAGAGATTTACCATGCATAGTCAGCCAATTTCATGGTGATCCTTTAACCTTAAACCCTTAAGCCAAGAAAATTCACATGGATCTTGGTTGGAAAAAAATGTCTTCCCTTTCACCAGAGTTCAATTTCACCCGGCAACAATGTGATGTCATCAGAGGAGTGAAATTAGCCAATGGGAGTGCCGACTGATCAGCCGTGAGGTCACAATGCCGTCTCCTAGCAATGGCAAAATGGCACTGGTGTGAACTTCCTGAGACAATCTTTTATGTAACACACTTAGGAATCATGTCTGTGTATTTTCGCACATTTTACAACCTCAACACACACACACACTGCTCTGAATGGCTCCTTGACTAATCTCATGTAGTGTTCTGTTTCCCTTCTGCTTCGATTCACAATTAAAGTTGAAGTTGGGTAACCCTGACCCGTTGCTTAGAACATATGGGAGTATTTCAATAAAAATGAAACAATTTGTAATTTCGTGGGCATCTTCTCTTGCTCTTTTTGTTCATGTCATTTTTCTGCAGTTCTTTGAGATCACTACCTATAACGTTGACTCATGACTAATGCAAAACGGCCATATAATTAAAATAATGCATATTATGCAAATAATGATTATAATGACATATGTTAGTGATTTTTGTAATTGCGGTGTCTGTCAAAAATATAGGTCCAGAAATATAGGTCCATACAAGAAGTCCATTGCATATGCACATATTGCAATAAAACGTTTTATATTCTTGATTATTTTTGCAAACAATAACATATTTTTTACTTCATTTCATGTGTATGTGTGTGTGGTGCTTTAAACGGGATATAATCCTGAAACAGGACTGCCACCCATTTCCTTCAATTCTGTGAAGGCCTGTTTAGGAAGCCAACATTGTGTTTGTGCGTTCTAGCAATGTCTGTGTGCTGAATGACACAAACACAATGATTCTCACTTCCTATTAAATTCATCTTTAAACACTTTAAAGTTAAGAAATTATGAATGCATATGCATGTGAGTGGAACCCTCTCTTTTTTAATATCATTTTTATATTTAATTTCCAGTTATCGCCCAGACAGACTTACTCTGTCTGTCCTATCAGACGAAAGATCTGTTATGCCCTCCTATTTCTTTCGATCATGAGATAGTGGGAGACCCTGTCGAACCAGCATTTCAACTCATGTAGGCTACACAATATAACCTAAAGATAGTTTGATTGAATCTGTTAAATGCTAAATTTCATCAAATTAACCCTCCAATCAAATTTAACACCTTCATTTTCTCCTGTGCTTTGTGTAAACTAAAGCACTTCAGTAGTCCTTTTGTTTTGTTTGATGAATCACACTTTGGGTCTCACTGAACATGTTCTGTTTGAGTGTTAGTTCAGCATTAGCACAACATTAGAAGTGATAAGTGATTCTAAGTGAATAAGTGATTCTATGAAACATATAGAAATAGAGGGGAGAGAGAGAGAGAGAGAGAGAGAGAGAGAGAGAGAGAGAGAGAG
>NC_079903.1:21916350-21917729 GCF_024868665.1 Triplophysa rosa | reverse complement strand
GAGAGAGAGTAGAGAGAGAGAGGAGCAAGAGAGAGAGAGAGAGAGAGGAGAGAGGAGAGAGAGATGAGCAGAGAGAGAGAGAGAGAGAGAGAGAGAGAGAGAGACAGAGAGAGAGAGAGAGAGAGAGAGAGAGATTAGAATCAGTAATTGAAGCGATTGCTCTCTATGGCAGTGAAGTGTGACAAATCCAAATCCAAATTTCACTAAATGGGAAAAACAGCAATTGAGAGCCTGCATACAGAATTCTGTAAAAATATCTTACAAATGCACACAGCAAACAATGCATGCAGGGCAGAATTAGGCAAATATCCACTGATAGGAAAGATAGAAAAAACATGTGAAACACAGTGACCCTCACTCATATCATTCTAAAGCCCTGAAACACCACGAGATGAGCAAAGAAATGAATCCTCTCTTTAGTCCTGATGTTTCAGTCCTAACATCTACTGATGCTCTCAACCACAACAATACTGACAAAATCACACTCAACACAATCACAACACAAATGAAACAAACTATATCACTCACTGGGAAACCCAAACAAAACAACAACGTCAAATGCAATGTTATTTGGCCCTAAAGAGAGAATCCAGTCTGAACACAGTGACAGATGAAAAACTAAGAGCCACGATGACAAGATCCAGACTCAGTGGACACAAACTCACTATAGAGACGGGCAGACACAGAGATCAGGACCAGAGACTGTGTCCACACTGTCATCTCAACAACATCGAAACTCCACTTCCTAACAGAATGCACAAAATACACGGATATACGGACAATGTTCTATGGAAAAATCAAGTACACCAGACGTTTGAAAGTCTGTCAAAGGATGAGAAACTGGCGAGTCTGTTAGGAGAACACAAGGACTGCTGTGCAGCTGCACAATATGTGTCTGCCTGTCACAACACAAGAGAAAACAATCAATCTGCTCTGACCTGATGCTTCCAATATATCTTCATAACATTATATTATTATATCCCTTTATTCTGCTACTTACATCTATATTTTGATTTTGTAAATCTTGTCTGTTTTTATATATTTACATATATTATATTATAAACCACCTTAAGTGCACTACATACATCACACTTTTTTATTTTATTTTATTACTATTATTATCTTTCTTTTTGTTTGTATTACATACTTGCACTATTTGCACTATCTTGTAATTCACTCAGATATGTGAAAGAGCAAATGAGAGATAGAGGGGGTCAAACAGGCTGGTACTGGGGAATAGAAGTAAACAGAGGAACTGAGCATGTGGGGGTAAGTGTGAGTGTGTGTGTGTGCGTGTGTATGTGCGTGTGTATGTGCGTGTGTGCGTGTGTGTGTGTGCGTGCGTGTGTATGTGCGTGTGTGTGTATGTGCGTGTTGGG